>NW_022631010.1:14795856-14910046 GCF_010015895.1 Lontra canadensis
ATAAAAAGAGGTTCAGAAAGAAAAAAAAAAATAAAAAAGAAAAAAGAAACAAATAAAAAAAAGAAAACCAATAATGAAAAAAATATAAAAAGGAAAAAATATATATATATTAGATAAACTAGTTAAAAAACGTTAAAAAAGAAAAGGGTAAAAGTTTAAAAAAATTTAGCAGAAGAAGAGAAAAAAATTGAAAAAGAAAAAAAAATTAAATTAACTGCAAGGCTAAAGAATCATGGGGAGAAAGCCATGAGTTCCGTGCTTTGCTTTCTCCTCCTCTGGAATTCCGGTGCTCTCCTTGGTATTGAAACCGCACTCCTCGTAAGTGAACTTGGTCCTGGCTGGGTTTCTTGTTGATCTTCTGGGGGAGGGGCCTGTTGTAGTGATTTTCAAGTGTCTTTGCCCCAGGCAGAGTCGCACCGCCCTTACCAGGGCCCGGGCTGAGTAATCCGCTCGGGTTTGCTTTCGGGAGCTTTTGTTCCCTGAGCGCTTTCCGTAGAGTCCGGAGGACGGGAAGGAAGATGGCGGCCTCCCAGTCTCCGGCCCGGAGGAGCCGAGAGCTCGGGGTCCCACTCCTCAGTGCGCCCTCAGGGAACAGCGTCCAATTACTCCCGTCTGCCTGGCCTCCGGCTGCGCTCCGAGCTCACCGAGCCTGCGACCGGTTCAAGGTAAGCCCGAGCTGTGAGCTCACTCCTCGGCTCCGTCTCTGTAGCCGGCTTCCCTGTTCTAATACCTGCGAGCTCTGTGACACTCAGACACCCCGATCCTTCTGTGACCCTGCGGGACCTGAGGCCACACTGGCCCCGCGTGGGCTTCACCCCGGTTAAGCCTCTGGAGCGATGTCCCTCAGCGGAACAGACTTTTAAAAGTCCTGATTTTGTGCTCCGTTGCTCCGCCGCTTGCCGGGAGCCGGCCCCTCCCCCCGGGGTCTATCTTCCCGTCCCTTTGGATTCACTTCTCTGCCAGTCCTACCTTTCAGAAAGTGGTTGATTTTCTGTTTCTAGAATTGCTGTTCTTCTTCTCTTCGATCTCCCGTTGGATTTGTAGGTGTTTGCAATCTTTAGATAAGCTATCTAGCTGATCTCCCGCAACCTGAAGTAGTCTCAGCTGCTACTTCTCCGCCATCTTGACTCCTCCCCCAGGGACATTCTTAATGATAACTTGTTCAAGTAAGCCTTCTGCCCCTATTTCCCACTCTTCTTCTTCTGGGACTCTTATGATATGGATATTATTTCGCTTTATGGAATTGCTGAGTTCCCTATGTCTAATAGTTTTATCATCTAATAGTTTTGTTTCCTTCTTCTTTTCAGCTTCATTATATTCCATAATTTTATCTTCTTTCTCACTATTCTCTCCTTTGCTTCTTCAGTCCTTGTTGTGATTATATCTAGTCAGTTTTGCATCTCAGTTACAGCATTTTTTTTTTTTTATTGTAACCTGATGAGTTTTTAGGTCTTTATCTCTGTAGCAATGGCTTCTCTGGGGTTCTATCCTTTTTTCATGCTGAGGTAGTAGTCTTATGACTGTTGTTCTAAATTCTTGTTCTGATATTCTGTTTATATCTATTTTGAGCAAGTCCCTGGCTGTGATTTCTTTTTGACCTTTTCTGGGGGGAGAAGTCCTCTATCTTGCCATTTTGTCTGGGTTTTTGTCTTCCATATGTGTGTGTTTTGAAATATTATGTTTCATACATCTGAGAGTAATCTTATATTAAAAAGGGCTCATACACTGTCCAGAGCCAGGAGCTTTAGGAAGTGTTTCTGCTGTATGCTGTATGCATTCTGCTGTTGGGTTTCAGCTACTCTTCCTCACTGGTCAGTTCTCTGCACAGTTTCTCCTTGCTTGCAGTGGAGAATCTTTGGACCTTTAAGGAGGTGTTCTTTGATTTGTTAAAGTTTTCTGGAAAAAAAAGAAAAGAAATGAAAAGGGTGGGGGGGCTGATCCCAAGAAGAGAAAAGGAATGAAAAAAAAAAACCAACCAAAGAAAAAAATTATAAGACTGATTCCAATGAAAAAAAAAGGAAAAAAGAAAAAAAAAAAAAAAAGGAAAGAAAGAAGAAAAAAAGAAACTTGATTCCTCCCCACTCCACAAAAGAAAAAGAAATGAAAAAACAAAAACAAAAACAAAAACAAAAAAACAAAAAACAAAAACAAACAAACAAAAAAAACCCCAAAACACTAACAAACAAAAAACTCTATAAGTCTGATTCCAAAGAACAGAATCAAGAAAAAGAAAAAGGTCAAGCCTGATCCTATTTCCACCAGAACTGTAGGTGATGTTTTGAAGCACTCTATGATCAGTAGACTTGGTGCATGTGGGGTGCTGCCTGTGCTGGTCTTCTGGAGAGGGGTGGAGAAGCTCACTGTACCAGCTCAGAGTCAGACGTGCCCAGTAAATATGCACTTGTCAAGCACAAGGGGGCAGGGTTTGGTGGAAGTGGCTCCAGCCTCCACTGGGAACTCTGAAATCCTTCCCTGCTGGTGGAGAGAGGAAAATGGTGCCACCCCACCTTCTCATCCCTGGCATGGGGATCTCACACCCTGTGCTGTTCAGGAAACCCACACACAATAGTGAGGGCCATTAGTGTGCCCAGTGTCACAGCTTTCTTGAGTTTTATCTTTGGCATGTGGCTGGGATTCAAAACTCCAAATCTTAAAGGACCCTACACTGTATGGACTCACTCCCCTCCTCTGGAGTAGAGCCTCACAGTGCTGTATCTGGTGTCTCTTGTCCCAGAAAAACAGTCCTATGCCTATACAGTGTGCAAAGTCTTATGGTATGTCACAACAAAAAGCATGACCAGGTTATCCACTCTCTGCACCTGCCTCTGTCCCCATAAAAGACTATTTGCTGGTGCCTGTAGGGTTTTTTGTATTCCCTCTTCTAAAAGTAATCCAGGAAGGGGAGTGCCCTGCCCCTGGGCCAGCACCTTCCTTCTCCCTGGGAGTGCATGCCACAACTCTGCTTCTTTGAAAGTTGTGCACTCCCAGAACCTCAGAATTTGAGCTCCACACGCATTTACCCAAAACTTGTGACACTCAGTCCCCCTCACTCCCATAGTCCATGGTCCAGAGAGGTTTTCTTCTTGTGTGAACCCAACATGCACTCTCTCCACCCCTCACTCTTTTTCTCCCTTTTCTCTCCCTGTGGAAAGTCCTACCACCCCTCCAAGGCACCACCATTGTTCTCTCCCCCAATCCACTTCCTGCACCTTGCATCTGCCACACTGTCTCCCTCCAAATGTGGAGATCCTTCTCCCAGTCCTCAGATCAATGTCCTGGGTGTTTCACATGATCTGACTTCAGTGCAGCTGTGTTTTAGGGAGGAGGCAAGCCCAGGATCCTATTTCTCTGCCATCTTAACTCCCCCACACCCATGAAGAATTTAAAGAGCTACCTAACAGGTGTAAACAACCTGCTCTTTATCATCTTATTTTCTGTTCTCTTACAAAGGAAACAGATGAGAGATAGAAATATCATCAGAACAGTCTATAGAAGTGGCATGAGGTTTCTGTGCATTGTGCATTGTTCACCCCATCCTGGTCTTGCTCCAGGCTGAGGGGCAAGAGAAAGAAGAGCAAAGGAAAAGAAGAGATGCTAGTTTACACATGGGGTCTAGCAGCCTCAGGCATTGTCTTTATTCTGGTGGGCCTCTGTCTCCCAATAATGAAATGAGGATAAATTCTTTCTACTTTAAAGAGTTCTCTAGAGAGAAAATAGAATAACATAGAAGTATTTTATACTTTGCACATCAAAAAAGCAGAGCACATCTTAGACATCTGTAGAAACATTTATGAAGTAACTGTAAACTTCCCCCACAACCCTCCCTCCAGAACTCCAGAATCTAAATAGAAAATACAAAAACACCATCATAAAACCTCAGGGTTCTCTAGATCTCCTTTGACTGTATATCCACAGAGAAGAGAGAAGAGCATTTAGGAGAGAACAAATCAAGGGGAAAAAGAAGTGAGGATGTCTACATGTTCTCCTTGCCTACTCTTGCCTACTGCAAGCACTTTAATTGTGTTAACCCCTTTGTATCATGTTCAGATGGGGTGTACCATCACCCATTTTACAGAGGAGGAGACTAAGGCCAACAGAGGAAATACAGCTTTCCCCCAATGGAAGCGTTTGTTAAGTGGCAAAGGAATAGTTTCAAAGGCAAGCTGATTGATTCCAAAGTTGTACTCTTTCCAGAATGGTACCCAACTACCCACAAGGATCCAGGCAGGTAGTGGATTTTCTGGGAACCAGGAAAGCAAAGGGTCAGGGGGTTGGTGTGGGGCAGGAACTCACCTGTCCACAGGTTCTGTGACAATACAACCTGCTCCTTTCTGTGAGCCTTTCTCTAGCACATCAGTGAAGCCATATCCCTGATGCCCACCAGAAAAGATTGAATAGCAATGGGAGTGTATGAGGTGGGAATATTGTCTGTGCCCTATCATTATCCTGTCCCACTTGAAGTAGCAGGTTCCGGGGGGGAGAGAACCTAAATGGCATATATGCCTTTTTGAGAGAAACACTATTTAAAAATGCTCCCAAAATGAAGACACAGAAGACAGCAAATCCTGGAGGGTAGGGAGTGGTCAGGTGGCTCTGCCACTTAACATTTGTGAGATATCGGACTTCTGAAAATGGAGATGATCATAGGATTTTTCTGAAACAGCAAGCCTTTTTTTTTTTTTTTTTTTTTTTTTTTTGTCTCAGTGCCTCTTTCACACTTAAAAATTTGCTGGGAACCCAAAGGGGCTTTCACTTCATGACAGATGGGTGCTATCTCTGCTATCTATTGATATTAATCACACTGGATCTTAAAACCAAGAAGTCAAAAAATACTAATTTATTTTAAAATTACAATATACCTATCACAGATTAACATAAATAACATATATTTCTTAAAAACAGTAGCTGCAATTACAAAACAAAAACAAAAACAAAAACAACAAAAAAACCCCACCCAAACCTTAGAGGACTAGCATTGTTTTATAACTTTGTATATCTCTTTAATGTCTGGCTTAATATAAAACAACCAGATTCTCTTATCTCTTCCTGTATTCCATCTGCTGTGATACATTGTTTTTATTGAAATGGTTAAAGAAAACCCAGCCTCAAACAGTTTTGTAATTGAAAAAGTATGGACCTTGTGGATTCCCTGAAAGGTGATCTCCACAAGTTCTGGCACTATGTTTTGGGAAGAACTGCTTTAAAGGTTTAAATAGTGAATGAATAGAAAAGATTTACTCCAGTTCCATGACACAGAGCAGATAGATGCTCACTAAGTAGTATGAAAAATGTTATCCCCAAACTTCAATGTACCTACATACTTTTGTCTAAGATAAATATCCCAAAATAATATGCATACCACAGTGAATTTCTCTCTCTCTAGCTAGCTAGATATAGATATAATCATAGGGAGGGCGGGGGGAGAGAGAGAGATCACAGCCAAGCAAGTTGGATATGTAGATAGATGGATGGATGAATAGATAGGTCATAGACAGATAGATATCACAACCATACAAGTTGATGGGAGCATAAATACATGCAAACGTACATATGCACAAATGAAGCTTGTAATTCTCTTAACCTCCCTTAAGTCAAAATATTGATATCATTTTACAAATTATTTTAACAACATTCTTTTGTCTCTTTGCCTCTTACCTTATACCTTTTTTTTTTAATTAGGAAAAATGTATTTTATTGGTGTGACCGATGGTGGTACCAGTGATAGGCAATGCCTAGCACCTATCTCTGTCATCAGTTCCCTTCCTCCCTTTCTGTGGAGGACCCAATCCCAGAACCAAGCAGAATTTCAAGCATGTTCACCAGGGCCATGTGGAAGTTATTTACCCTAGGTGTCCTTTATCAGGAATGGGGAGTCTATAAGAAGGGCTTCCCCTAGACAGTGTTCTTAATCCTGACCCCAAAACACAGAAAATTATTTGAGAGATAACTTTTCAATTTGCCAAAATATGGTCCCTATAAAATACCACTCTAGATTCATAGGAGGGACGATATATGCTATACTACCATTAGGCACTAAATCTTATCTATCTCCCAGAACCACATGGAAAATGGCTGCAAGACCTCCACTGGGCACCTGTGTCATCAGCATCTCCCTGGAATTATCCATGAGGTCCTCAGAGTTTGAAGTGTGAGAGTGTCCCATGAGATATGTGAATCCTGAGTCACTGTTAATTTGATTTTGTTTGAGTTCTTTCCTGACTTGGGCATCGTTTCTGAGAAATAACCAACATTTCATTGAAACTCCTTATTTCCATTTTTAAAAAATCTAAATATACTTTACATACAGGAAGAGCCATTATTTTCATTGCAGAGTTCTGTGTTTTGACAAATGCTAGAGTTGTATAACCACTGCAATAATGAAGATACAGAACCGCCCCAACATCCCCCAAAGGTGTTTCATGCTTTTCATGGTTAATTCTTGCCCCCATGTGCATACCCTAGAAAACACTGACTTTTTTTTTTCTATAGCTTTGTCTTTTTTTTTTTATTTTAGCTTTGTCTTTTTAAAATGTAATGTTAATGGAATTATAGTCCTTTGAGTTGGCTTCTTTCATGTAACATAACGGACTTTAGATTTATCATTATTTTAGGGTCTATCAATGGTTGGCTTCTTTTTTTCTTTCGGGATGCTATTCCACTGAATGGATGTCCACATTTTCTTTAATCATTCCCCAGTGCAGGGTCATTTCAGGTGTTTCCAGTTTGGGGCAATTACCAATAAAGTCTTTATAAACATTTGCATATATTTTGTGTACATGTGTGTAAACTTAGATGTCCATTTTACTTTGTTCACTTTGGTTACTGGGTCACACACAAATGTATATTTAACATTATTAGAAACTGCCAAAGTGTTGTCTAAAGTAGGTCTACTATTTTGACTCTGACTATTAATGGATGAAAATTTAAGTTGCCGTAGTCTCTCACTAGCCCTTTGGCAGTGTTAATCCCAACGCAACTCTAACCCCTATCAGGATAGGCATGTGCATACACATTTTTGAGGTCTTCACTAAAGAAAAGTCACAAAAGAAGGTTTAAAATAACTTAGATGGACAATTTAGATTGATAGAATAAGTGGGCTAATAAAAAAATAACAATGACCTGAAATTCTCAACATGTAAGCATAGGACTTTATTATTATTTTTTAATTTAATTTAATTTTTTTTCAGTGTTCAAAGATTCATTGTTTATGCATCATACCCAGTGCTCTATGCAATATGTGCCCTCCTTAATACCCACCACCAGGCTCACCCAACCCCTCAAGTATATATACTTTTAATCTAGGCATAATATTTAGCTAAATATTATCTTTTGAAATCCTTTAATCCTCATAAAAATTTTTAAAATAATTCAACATTGTAGGGTTTGTAACTCAAACACTAGAGGTCACATTAAAGTTAACAACCAACTATAAAGTTGATCCCCTAATTGTCCTTCTGATGCTACATTGACTTCTATTAAGTTAATAGTTTTTAAAAAATGTTGAATGACCAGTAATTCAAAACAACTGAGTTTTTAATAATGACTGCATGTCCTGTAGTTGTTTAATAACATTCTCAAGTTTTAAATTGGGATTTCTATTTCCTCTTTTAAAAACAGCTTTATTGGGGCACCTGGGTGGCTCAGTTGGTTTAGCCACTGCCTTCGGCTCAGGTCATGATCCCAGGGTCCTGGGATCGAGTCCCACATCTGGCTCCTTGCTCAGGGGGGAGCCTGCTTCTCTTTCTGCCTCTGCCTGTCGCTTTGCCTGCTTGTGCTCTCTCTTTCTCTGACAAATAAATAAATAAAATCTTTAAAAAAAAACAGCTTTATTGAGATATAATTTATATACCATGAAACTCACCTAGTTAAAGTGTACAAGTCACTGGTTTTAGTAGAGTTGCGGAATTGTGATTATAACATGATCTAATTATTTTCTTTTGAAAATAACAAAGACATATTGGTGTATGTGATTCTTATATTTATTTTTTAGTATATGTATCATTACACATATTTTAAGAATGTCTAGTGATGAGAAATTCAGAGCAGCAAGGGTTTAATTTTCTCTAGAAGTAAACCTTTCAATGATTAATGTTAACATTCTTTTGCCACTAAATTGATAGATGATATCAAACTAAATATATTGATAAAATTTTATTTAGGACTTGAAAGCTATGAAGCTTACTTTTAATAACACAGTAATTGAGTTGAAATTGAGTTAATTAAAAACTCTTCTTTGAAGTAAGCAAATTTAAAAACAATGAATGGAGAAGCAAAACTTCATTAGGTTTAAGAAAAGCTTAATTTATTTTTCTCCTCACTATTTTTCATCTTGTATGTCATGTTTTTCAAATAACATAATTACCTTAAAATCTTTAGGGCATGTTTTCTTTTGTTTGTATGATTGTATCCAGGTCAGTTTCCATTAAGCATATTGACATATATTTATCTGTGCAAAGTGGAGGTAAGTATTTTAAGATGTTAATTAAATGGATTTAATAAAGTAATCTGAAAATCACCTAACATGGGTACGTAGGAGGTCATATTAATATAAACAGTCACATTTTGTGAGCTGGTGTTTCTTTGCTTAAATTTTGGCAGAATATTATCCCCCTTTCTGTAAGTGTTGGGTTCATAGAATGAGTCTTAGCTCCCAATCTTTATATACACGAGTTGTTCCTCACATTCCCCATTCCCCGTAGTACTCTGAAATGAAGTGCTGAATTCCAATTAATATCCTCCAGTCACATGACTCCACCCATCCAGCTTACAGCCCCATATCTTCTGTGAGCTCGTTCTTAAAAGCATCCTCTGCTCTTGGGTTCAGTTCTCCTCTTTGGGGTTCAATGTTTCAAAAAGTTTATTACCTGTACGTTTATAGACAGCCTCTTCCTCCCCTGGATTCTCACACATACCATGGTCATTCTGTGTTCCCTGCAGTACCTCTGTGGGATCCAGCTAGCCCCTGTCTCACCATCCTTAGCAAGAGTTCCCTTAGGGCCTTGACAACTCTGTCTTCAAGATTCTGCTGTGCCTCTTTCCAATCTATCCCACCTTCCAGACCACTGCCGCACCTCAACACAATATAGCCTACTGGTCAGAGACATTGCTGTAGGTGCCTAAAAGGACAGTTTCCCAATTGTCCAGACACTTTGACAGGAGCTAGAAAAGAGTTTGGGTAACAGATGCATGAACACCAGCTGGCTGTAACCAAGATTTGGTGGAATGTCAGCTGCAGAGACCGACATCTGTATATCTCTGCCGTGGTCTAACACTTTAATATTGAATGGTATTTGGCATAATCCCTGAGTTGGCAATTGGGTTATCTGCTTACACCAGGGAGACCTGGCTATGCAGAGGCACTTGGGCTTTTGCCATCCCATTAAATATTTTTGAGGTACCTAAGAGTATTTTAATACGGAATGTGTCATGGGATATGGGATCCTGCCAATTTGATAATTGAATGGGGGGAGCTGATGTTTATTTTAACAAAACCAAATCCCTTCTTGACAAGTCTATTTTTTTTTTTTTTTTTTGCATTATGAGAGAAGAATTGCATTATGAGACACCCTTCAGAAGCAGGCTATCACCCACTCATTTCTGATTCATGCCTCCAGCTGGTGTTCTACCCTCTCATACGTCCCTGGCACTGTCACTACCCAGCGGGGAAAGATAGAACCGCCACCACAACTTCCCATTTGAATTCTCTCTGCTGGTTCTTTACAACTGGTAGTTTGCTCAACACTCTATTTGGTATTGGTATTCAAAACTAGTAGCGACAATAAAAAGAATGATCCATGGTGAAAGTAGTGGAAGGAAGACGTTGTTCTATATCTTTTCCTTTCTTTTATGTAGAGGTTATTTGTAGGTTAAGAGAATTCTAAGAGGATATATATTCAAACTATTTTTTAAAGTAACATTTACAAATTTATTTCAGTTTAATTTATTCCTCTTATTTTGGGTTCTAAGCAATGGCATCAGTAGAGTTTTGGTAGACAGCTCCATAGTTTGCTGCCCTAGACATCTAGGATCATCATTCATGTATCAAATGCATATTTGAGTGTCAAACTCTGTCCTGGGTGCTGGGAAATTCAGTAGTGAACAACATAGACGAGGTTCCCTCTTCATGCGATCAAACAAATGATAAACACATAATCCAATAAATCCAACAAGAAAATATCAGATAGGTCCAAATGCTATGAAGAGTTCATACTTTAAAAGCAGTTCCCCAGAGAGTGTTTCAAGTTAATTCCAAGGGTTCAGTGGGCAATATATGCAGGATATAACTTTCTGTTCTGTCAGCAAAGACCTGGAAGAAACATCAGGGGGAAAGAACACAAGGCATTGTCTGATTCCCTAAAGAAAAGAGCTTCCATCACTTTCTTGGCATCCCATCCAATCTTTCCACATCTTCCCCCTCACCTGGCAGCTGAGCAGATACTACAGGAATGGTGCTCAATCGCAGGCAGAGGGGTGGGTGGGGGTAACCATAGAAGCTGAGAGACTAAATGCATAAACCCTCACCACATTTTACAACTATGTTGTAACTAGCTTAAAAATGATTTGAAAAAAAAAAAGTTTCCTTCAGAAAATGTGAAAATTGGGAGAAGTTTGCCTGTTTGTAATCATCAAAAGCTTTCAGCTCCAGGGTGAGGAAAAAGTCATTTTTGATGCATTTATAAATGGAATGATCCAATCCTAAAATAGCTACTCTTTTGTCTCCCCCCTCTGCTAATATTTCTCTGCTATAATAGACTCTTTCCATCCCATGGACAATTGAGGAGAAGTAGTTACCTAAGATTTCCCTTACTCTTCTCATTTTATATTTTTCTTGCCTGTAAAATGTTCTGCAGGTATGTTCTCAAGCCAGTTTGTCCCTGTACTTGGTACCTTGTGTGTAACTGCCATGATTGAGGGTCATTCCAACTTTGATATGCTTTCCCATTCTCATGCAAAGCAATTAGCAGAAAAGTTGTTGATCAGGGGAACACCTGTAGTCACCTTCCGCTTGATCTTGTTGGCATTAGTCACTGTGCAGTTGTGGTGAATTGAATGATATCTCCAGAAGATAATCTGATCCAGATCCTAACCCACAGGATTGTGACTGAGATCTTATCTCTAAAAAAGGTCTTAGCAGAGAAATTAAGCTCAGTATCTCAAGATGAAATCATCTTGAGCCCTAAACCCAATGAAAAAATATCTTTATGAGACATGCAGAGAAGATGAAGAGGCTACAGAGGCTACGTGGCAACAGCTCTCTACAGAGCCTAGAGTGCCGTGGCCACAAGCCCAGGAATGCTAACAGCTTCCAGAAGCTGGAAGAGGCAAGAGGAATGGAGTCTCCCCCAGTGCCGGACATCTTGATTTTGAATTTCTCCAGAACTGTGAGAGAATACACTTCTGTTGTCTTAAGCCCCCAGGTTTGTAGTAATTTGTTATGGAAGCCCTGGGAAACTAATACAGTCAATCTAGGTTGTAAATTCCATAAAAGCAGGGCCTAAGCAATGTCCTGGTTTTTGTGTCCCATAGACAAGGCCAAATTGATGTGATTTGATCAGGTGAGTTTGAGAATGGGGGTTCATTATAAAAGCATCTGTTGTAGAAATATCCCGATTTCTAGCATTCGTGTGACAGCTCAAGCAAAGTAAGGACGACCATATTTCTCTGTTAGAAGAAATGAACTGAAGATTTTTAAGGTACCGTTTAGTTAGCTCACAGCAGTCATACTTGTGAGCAAACCAAGAAATTAAATAAAGCCAGTTTATGCCTACATTTTCCCTACAGATGTTCCTTCTCTCATAGAGATGTCCTTATATACACAAAACTCAATTTCTCACCCCAGTGCTTAGTTCACTTCAGACTGTTTAATCACCACAGTGATGCTGTGTGGATTCGCTATTCCTTTCATGCTGAAAAGAAAGTGACCTTGGAACTCTCTGGCACTTGAGCCACCATAAATTTCTTGCATTGCCAGAGAACAGCACAGGCCAACTGCAGGGAGCGGTTGTTTTATTTCTTCAAATACTGATGAAAGGCTGTTGTCTTGTGGTAATTCAGTTTCAGATTTGCCAGGAAAAAAAAAAAAAAAAGGAAAGAAAAAAAGATTCCCTCTCACTTCTCAGTAATAAAACTGGGTGGTTGGGAAAATGCAAAGACACCAAAAGGAACATTCATCAAGGTGTAGATGCTATTTCATGAAAACAAAATATGCCAGACCAGTGACACAGAGTCATAAGCAGCTGTTTGATCTTGCTCTCCTTGTTTTGAGCACCACATCCAGAATGGGCAATGTTCTTACTGCAAGGCTTCATGCTGTCAACTGCTATAAACAGTCATATGCCATAAAATGAGAGTTTCTGCTTCCTCTGCCATTCTCTCTGGAGCACAATTCAGTCCCACCTCAGGCTCTTACGAAACCCCAAGGCTTCTCTGGTTGTTAGAAAGTTGGCACACCATGAGACCATACAGATGACATAACTTGGGAATTACCTTTGGAGGCATAGAATCCAACCCTGTCCTGTAAGCCAGACTCTGGTGAAAGGCAACTGTAGATTTTGAAATATGTTCCAGGTAAGTCTCCATTAGTTTGAATTATTTCAAATGCGTATTTTACTCTATACCCTTAGAATACATTGATGAGGAAAATAGCATGGATGAATAATTCTACCACATTCTGACGTTTAGGTCATATTGGAAAGAAATCCTCCTTAAAGCTAGTGGAACTAGACTACAGTTGGCAGAATGACTCGGAGATAGTTCAGGATTGAATGCAAATTTTATACTTTCTGAGCAGAACCAGCCATGAAAGTCTAACAATTTTAGAGAGGAAGTCTCACTCAATAATATTTTTAAAAATTCATTCATTCTATAACTATGAATAGTGTACCCACTGTTTGACCAGAAGTACATATGTATTATGAAGGAAAAATATATAATACAAATTTCATCTTCCACGCTCTACAATCTACTAGAGAATAACAGGCATGCTTTCCTGAAAAGTAAAAAAAAAAAAAAAAAAAAAAAAAGGCAATCACAAAGCAGTACCTAGTTAATGGACTAATGAATCAGACATAAAATAAGTTATGTGTTTAAAGATAAGGGAGATATGACCAGATGATCTGGTAGAGGGAAAGGACCCTGGGTCTTCTTTCAGGCAACCTGGGTTCAAACTCCCCCTTTTTTTTCTTCCCCTTCTTAGCTATGGGTTTTGGGCCAGTAAGTTAACAACCTCTATGAGCCTCAACTTCATCAGGATGTCTTTGTTGGATTGTTAAGGTGTTTGGAAAATGAGATAAAGGGTATATGCCCTACCTTTCACATAATGGGTCTTCAAATGCATTGTTGCCTCCTTATTACTGCTTCTCTCCTCTAGCCCACATTTTCCTAAGAAAGGATACTCTGGATCAGATTTTCCTGAAGTGTTGCATAGTCCTTGGGATAGCATTTGTGAAAATACTAGGTGTTGTGAGTAGGGAGTGCTAATTAAAAAAAAACAAAAAACAAAAAACACAAAAGGTGCTGAACAGAGGGTTCCCATCATCCATGTGGTCCAAAAAGTTGGTCAAACTTCTGCTTTATCATAGAGTTAGTGTTAGTAATAACCAGACCCCAAGTTAGGGCTCAAAATGGGTCTTATGTAGAAAATTCCCTTCCCTAAATTCAGATCTCATCTCTTTGGTTATGTTAATTATGTTTGAGCATAAAGTTAGCTCTAAACTTCCCAGTCCCCAGGGGAACAATGGAAACACAGTAGATTATATAATTTTCATTGACTGATAAGAAGGACATGTGGAGACTTTTTGGAGATTAAATTCCAAGATTTAAAAGGTGTAGTCATAAAAAACTGAGAATGCCTTTATAAATTGCATTCAAAAGTGTGCCTTATCTCTTTGCCTCCCATGTGTGTCTTCCAGCTCTTCTAGAAATGTTTGGGGTTGAAGTAGAAAAATACGCACCTGGTGGATATGACCTTTAAGACATTATGACTCAGGAGGAAACTTGGTAAGATCCAGATGTGTATATCTAAGAATGGAAATAAATGTGAACAACATTAGCATTTGTGAGATAAATGGAGAATGGAGTGAAAACAGGGTAGAGAAATTTATCTAGAGTAACTTTCATTAAGAAAATCTTCATAAACTCCTAAGGTATGAGCAGCGATGGATATTTAGAGATTGGGATAAGGCCAAAGACATTAGCCCAGGCCAGATGCCTAAATTTAGGATGGTTTTTGTGAAAGAATAGATTGAGGTGATCTACTGGTTGAATTCCAGGTAAATGTAAGGAAATTTTGACCCATTTTTTCAGCCAGCCAAAGGTATAGCTGGATTCATCCACAAAGGAATTTTCTTCAATAACCAAAGAAAGTGAGCGCAATCATTCTTGTGTTAGATAGGAAATAGAGAGGGCTCAAGAGGAGATTGCTGATCCTAGAATCACTTTCTATCATATAAATTATTTTGCAGTTTAAAGAGTAGAAGTATTATTTTAGAGAAGTCACAAAGTGGTCAGATTTCTACAAGAAACAAAAATATATGAAAAAAAGCCTCAGAGGCAAAATCATTGAGTGATGATGGTTCTTCACTGTTCCATTGAGTAGAAATGATGAAAAATCACCCAGTGTAGAAAAGTGGTAAAGACTTCCGCTCTGGCAGTCTTGCTGGTCAGTTTTCCCATGGATACACTGATGCCAGCTTACTGTGAGGAAAAATCAAAACCAATAAGTTGTCCATTTTTCCTTTGTTTCTGATTTTTGAGAGGTTGAAATATTCAAAATGAGCTGGTCCTTCTTTAATGCAGTTATTTACCTTGGCTGTCCATTAAAACCACCTAGAGAGCTTTCAAAAATCCGCATGCCTGGGTCAATCCCATTCTCTGGCATCATTGTTTGAAAACCTGGGCAGGTGATTCCAGTGGGTTATAAAGGCTGGAATTAGTATGACTATTTATATTCCATATGACTGGAAATAGTAGCATCAATAATGAAGAATGTGACTGACTGAAAATTCACGGTCATTGTAAGAAGTGGAGTCTGTTTCCCTATTCTTGAGTCTAGGTTGCCTCTGTTGTTTATTTTACTCAGTAGGATATTGTAGAGTGACATGATATGAGTCTCAGAGCTTTAGTGCACTTTCTGTCTTCCTTTTTCAGAATATTCTCTTTGCCTTTTAAGGAACTATGGGCTAGACTATTAGATCATGAGTGATCACATATAGAGATGCCTAATTACTAGGCAGCACCAGCCTCCAGCCATGTGAGTGGAGTCACCTTGGCTCACCCAACCATAATGCTCATTCCACCTGAGCCTGATCAAACTGTATATGAGCTTTGCCATCTTTCTCCCTTTTGCATAAAGAAACTGGTTACCATGTCATGAGAATGCTCAAGCAACCAATGGGAAGTTCTATATGGTAAGAATCAGAGTTTTCTTGCCAATAGCCATGTATGTGTGGCATATTAGGAGCAGATCCTCCAGCCCCAGCCTAGCTTTCAGATGAATGCTGCCCCTACCAAGATTCTGATGGTAACTTCATGAGAGATCCAAGCAAAATCCACTGAGTTAAGCTGCTCCCAAATTCTTGACCTATAGAAACTATAAGAGAATGGTTTTCATTTTAAATCATTAAGTCTAGGAGCCATTTGTTATGCAGCAATAAATAACTAAGGCAAGGACCTTTATTTCTGCAAGGACTGCACCTGAGAAAATAGGCCTACTGTGTCAAGTTAAAGCCTGTAGGCGGAAGGAGAGTAATTTAGTATCTAGAATTAAAGGTCATGGTCCAAGGTCAATGGCATGGTGGTGAACTAGATAACAGTGCTTTGTAGCCTGGTGAAATGGAAAATGGTATACCTATTAGGAGTGGCAGGTGTTTATCCTAGCAGATGTTAATCCTGTCTAGGAATAGAATTTAGTCCTGCCAGAGGTGAAGATCTGCCACTAGATGGGGATTTAGGAACTTCCGTTATATAGATTGGAAAACTGCAGGTTAATAGATTGACCATTATACACGTCTTCTGGAACTAAGAAACCACTTAGTTTAAAGAAAAAAAAAAACACAAAAACTCATGTTAAGAGGTGATAAAGAGAAATGTATCATGTTGGGGCCAAATTCAAGCTAAGCCCCAAACTAAGAAAGGAAAGGGAGTTGAGAGAATGAGAAGAAAAGTTATGCAACAGAATCGGGATGGAGGGAAAAAAAAAAAAAAAAGTCGTAAATGAGGAGAACAACATTTGAAAATAACTAATACATTTTTTAAAGCCAAGAAGTCAGGAGGTTTTGTTCTCTCTTAACGGCTGTTGACTATAACCAAGCATGTCATGATCTACAATAACACCAGGAAAAATAGGGATAAAATGTAGAGGTACAATGAAAGTGAATAATTTCAGGGAAGGACGCTAACATGTGAACTTTGAACAGATTGCCAGTTTCTCTGAAAACTGGGAGAAGAGCCCACATACAAAGTAGAGTGGAAAGCTGCAAACAGTTCAGAAGCTAAGTAGAAGCAGAGGAGCAAAAATAAATATTAAGTTACTCAAATAGAGGCCTACAGACTATGCAATTTTATTTTGAGATGGGAGTCTTTGTGATTTTCTTAGTCAGAAGGAGTAATTAATTACTTAATTCTGAGGGAAAGCACAGACAAGGGGAGATAGCTGGGTTCTCCACCTCATGTTCCAGACACTCAAAATTGCATTGGTCGGAGATACAGAGTTTCAGTTACATAAGAGAATAAGCACTAGCGATCCAGTGTACCGCAAGGTGACTAGTTAGCAACACTATATTGTGTACTTGAAATTTACTGAGAGGGTAGATTTTGTGTTCTTCCACCACACACAAAAGAAAAGGAAAACAAAAGGAGACAGTATCTATGCAAGGTGATGGTTATGTTAATTAGCCTGATATTGTGATTATTTCACAAAATATATGCATATCAAAACATCAAGTTGTGGCACCTGGGTGGCTCAGTGGGTTAAGCCTCTGCCTTCGGCTCAGGTCATGATCTCAGGGTCCGGGGATCAAGCCCCACATCAGGCTCTCTGCTCAGCAGGGAGCCTGCTTTCCCGTCTCTCTGACTGCCTCTCTGCTTGCTTGTGATCTCTGTCTGTCAAATAAATAAATAAAAATCTTAAAAAAAAAAAAGAAAACATCAAGTTGTGTACCTTACATACGTACAATTTTTATTTGTCAATTCTATCTCAAGAAAGCTGGAAAAAAATTGTAACAAATGACATCCCCATAAGCAGTCTTCAATAGAAACATTCCAAGAGGGTATCTTTAAATAAATGGAGCCACAATTAAAATAAATGAAAAAATAAATTGAAAATGAAGGGAAGAAAGATAAAAACAAAAAGCTGTTACAGGAATATGCATCAAAGGAGGAATTAATCTGGTTAGCAGAAGAATATTTATATTTATACTTTCGAAAAAGCAACACGATTACTAGTGGAAAAAATCAATATTAGACTCCAGGACGTCTGACTTCAAAGTCTATGCTTTTAACCATCATGTGATGCTACCAAATAAAACTGAAAAATAAGGAAGAAACACAGAACTTAATGGCTTAAGAATTTAAATTTTGCTGTATTTTCTGTATAGGTCTATCTTGCCATCTAGCTATTCAAGAATTGTTTCTTTGAATAAATTAGGTAGATCTGTAAAGCTAACTAACTCACACATATCAGAGGGAAAAAAAGGAAGATGTAAGCATACTACAAATTAGAAGAACAAGGAACTAGTCAAAAATCTGAAGACAATATTAAAAGATCATAGGGGAAGAGCTTCAGATATACACAAATATATCTGAAAGCCTGGTAGAAATTGAAAATATGAGTTATTACATACTGACTCAAGAATGATAAAACAACCTTAAATAAACCAATAGCCATAGGCTAAAGTGAAACAGTTGTGAAGCATTGTATAACAAGCCCCTGGAAACAGATGCCGGGCCCAGATGGTTTCATGGGCTCAATTCTATGAATATTTCAAAGAATATATAAATCCAACCTTATTAAAATTGTTCCATAGAATATAGAAAGAAAAAAAGTCTTCCAAATATTTTTCCTTTAGTCAAGATAACTTTTATGTCATCCTTTCCCAAAAGGTAAAAATAACATAGAATGACAGAATGACAGGGGAAAATCTAGCCTACTGTCAGTATGAAGCCAAAAAGATCCCTTTAAAATATGGATTGTTCTAGGGAACTACTATATTTATATATCGAATCTCCTGGACTGATACTCTAATTTTTTTTGTCTTTTTAAAAGAATATTTTTAATCTTTTTCTTCAGGTTCTACTTTCTGTAATTATTCTTGAACTTATTTCTCTAGCCTTTGAATGAGCTCGTTAATTTCTACTATTTATTTATTTTTAATTTTCAAGGACTCTATATAGCTTTCTGATTTTTCTTTTTTATATAGCATTCTATTCCTATTTCGTGGGCGTCATGTCTTCTCTTATCAATGTGAATATGTTAAATGTAGGAGTTTTTGAGCCCCTCCCTATTTTATAATTATAGAAACAGGAAACTTATAATGGTGAAATCCTACAGGAAGTAAGAGCTAGGGGGAAGAAAGTCTTTAATTTTTTATTTTATATCCTTTGGTACTATTTGAATCTCTTACAATATATATGTATTACTTTTATAATGATATTAATAATAACAATAATAATAATAATGGGGAGAAAGAGCAGATGGAAGAAGAGAAGTCATTAGATAAGTTTCTTGACCTTTGACCAGTACATTTATAATGCTTATGCAGCACCAAGAAAAGGAATCTCTTTATTGCCAACAGAGGCTTGGACAGAGAATTCAGGTTTCATCAGGCAACTTAATGTCCCTCTGCATTCTATAGTAGCTCTTCTATGCATAATTCAGAATCTTCGTAATGAGTTCTACTAACCTTGTATTATCTATTGCAGAGTGGGACTTTGATGAAGGTTTTTAATGTGATCTGGACTTTCATTCATCTGTAATTATGCCACTTGCGTCTTGCATTGCAATCTTAAATCCTCTCATCCTCCCAGACAGGAATCTAAGGAGTAAACTCCCAATTATCCTCATTTGGTAGTTTCCACCTTGACTACTGGGCCTCAGAAATGACCTTGTTTCCTTGCACAAAATTAAGAGTTTTCTTGGCAAACACAAGGAGGGAGTCTGAGTCATCACTCCAAAGGCATGTAGGGCAAAGCAAGGGTACTTGAGGTTATGTGTCCAGGTTGGACAGTTTGGGCCAAGCTGACATATATCATGTTTGAGGCAATTTGGGGCAGACCACTCTTAGCGTAGGCCAGTTTTCCGTATGTCAGTTTGCTTGGGCAGATACTACCCAAAGCACAGACCATGTGCAGAAGATAGTGAGTAGTCAGACTCTGAAATTCTGCATCCAGCTGACAGACCACCAAAGAGGAGGGTGGTGGGTACTGCCAAGAGCTGATTTTTTCACCAAGGTTCTGCCAATTTCAGACTCATTACGGTCTCTACACCCTTGGCTTCTGCTTGCCCTGCCAGTTCCCATAGCCCAGGACTCTGTGGGTCCTGACACTAATTCTAAAAGGTCCTTCTGTCTTGCTCCTTTCTGTTTTGTTCTATTTTCTGCTGTAGAATCTTTAGGAAATTTCTCCACCTCATTGCTGTAGGGCTTACGCCCATTTACCACTGGCAACATGGAGAAGTAGAAAATAATAAGATAATAAATAAATAATAAATAAATAAATAAAATAAAATAATAAAATGCTGATGCCTTTCACATCAAGTACACTCAACCAAAGTTGGTGCTAGCCTTTGAGATCTTCATCTCTGTTCACTGTTCATGCATTCAACAAACATTTATTGTTTAATTACTATATACCAGATGCCCTTCTAAACACCAGGGATATTATGGTGAACAAAAGAGTCAAAATCCCTGCTTTTATTTCAGGATCTATTTTATTAAATGTGCCCAAACATCAGAGCTTTTATTTAAAAAAAAATATTTATTTATTAGAGAGAGCACAAGCAGGACGGGCAGAGAGAGAGGGAGAGAGAATCTCAAGCAGACTCATGTTGAGCTCAGAGCCTCATGTGGGTCTCGATCTCAGGACCCTGAGATCACGAGGTGAGCTAAAACCAAGAATCGGAAGTTCAACCAACAGTGCCACACCATCCAGGCACCCCCAGAATCAAAGCTTTTAATAGAATATAGTATTTCTTGTTCCCAAAGTAATTATCTTTAAACAGGTAATCTTTAAACAGATGCTCACAGAGTACCTAAGATTTTAAGGAATTAAGTCAAACGATAAGTCAAACGATTGGGGCAGTCTAACTATGATCTATTATAGGAAATATGGCAGTGGTGGAACATGTCTTTAAGAATAATAAATGTTTCGGGCACCTGGGTGGCTCAGTCGGTTTAATTTCTGCCTTCAGCTCAGGTCGTGATCCCAGAGTCCTGAGATCAAATCCCGCATTGGGCTCCCTGCTCAGCAGGGCGTCTGATTCTCTCTCTCTACCCCTCACCCCTGCTTGTGATCTCCCTTTCTTTCAAGCTCTCTCTCTCACTCTCAAATAAATAAATAAAATCTTAAAGAAAAAAGAATAATAAATGTTTTTGTTAGGCTATTTTATTGTCCTAAAGCAACCTGTTACAGCAGAGAGAGCTGTGGTTTTGGCATCCATGGTGTAGTTTTTGGCAAGTTATTTCATGACTTTCAGCATCAGTCCCCCCTAGCCAACACCCTGTAAAAAGGGAATTGTAATATCCATTGAGGAGAAGTTGTGAGATATATGTTTAGAAGCCTGGGTAGGCCTGGTGCAAAATAAGGGCTCGGTATATGGGTGTCCACTCTGTGGAAAGGGGGAGGGGTGGGCAGAGCCCTTGATTCCAGCATCCAAGTCCTGCAGGTCTTGGGGGACTGTGCCTATGCCTTGTGGGAAGAGCAGCTGGGGGCAGACAGGGGAGCCCACCCAGATGCATGGCCTCAGGCTGGGGGCTGGCTACTTCCCAGTTAGCTCTTCTGATTCAGGAAGCCCTTTACTGGAGCCATTTTCTTATGAAGCTGCCTTTATTTGCCCACTGCCGTGTGTTTAGAATGTGAGTCTGTGCTAACTTAATGCAGATCCTTTTAATGACTCACTTGGTGTCCTCAGGATAAAGATGGAGAAAAGACACTTTTCCTCACTTTGGAGGAACAAGAGGAGCAGCTCATGCTGAACGATGCCGAGGTTGACTGAGGACATACACATGCGTTTTATAGCAGCTTAATTTATTTCCCAGTATTATAAAAGTGAATTATAACCTCTTTGTTTCTCTGATTCAGTGGAAGAAGAACTGTTAGACACAAAGCGAAAGGTCTGTTAAAGTGACTCTGCTGGGGGAAGTTCCATCAACAGCCCTAACGGAGGTTTATGTGGGATGATGTAAGAAGGGGAGACCTGAGACATAAATTTGGAGCCTCCTGAAGGGGACTGGAAACTGGGTTCACAGAGGCCAGGATGAGATTTAGTTCCCACAGCCTTCAGTGGAAAGTTCATGCTGGTCAAAAAAAAAGTAATAAAAAAATAAAAAAAAATAATAATATGAATAAATAGATAGCAAAGGGTATCTTTCATGAAAAAGAGACAAGTGATCTATGGACTCAGTATCTCAAGTCAGAGTAACCATATGATTCAGGTTGGCCATTTCTACTCTGTCAGGAAAGAAGGGAAAGAAAGGAAAAAGAGCAAAATTCTTATATGATACTCATTTTGCACTAAAATTTGGGGAAAATATCTTTAAAGTTATCTGTTCATCTCAATGATGGATATATTTTTGTATTTAGACATGTTGACAACAAAAATATATGTGTGTGTTAGAATATGAGGACTTTGCAATGACAGATATTAGGTCTTAAGAGCACTGGAAGTTATTTTTTTTTATTTTATATGTTGTCAAAATGATATCTAATATCCTTGAGAGGGGAGAGGGAAGAAACAAACTCCCCAGAAAGAAAAATCTTTATTTTCATATAACATTAAGAAACCTCAAAATTTCTTAGTAAAAGACTGTAAAATTACTGAGTTCTATTTGCATTGCTTGAAATGGATTTAAGTAGAATGGATCATCAGAATGGATTTAAGTAGAATTTCTTGGTTGCAGAGTTCACACGTTAGCTCTCTTTGACTGGGAAAAAACTTTAGATCAAACCATTGGTATTTAGGATAAAGGCAAAGAAATAAAGTTTCTCTCTGCTAGATAGGTTACAAACCTATCTATTTGAGTAGTTATGAAAAGCAAATTTGTAGTGTTGCTTGTCTGTAATTTGTTAAAACAATGGTAACAATGGAAACTTAAGACCTCACTTTGATATTTTATGCATATATATGTATATTTACATGCATAAAATGTCTATTTATATATAGGTATATATATATATATCTCCATATCTCCATATCCATCCATATATATATCTCCATATATAAATAAGGGTGCTTGCTTATAACCTGTGGTGTGAGGGGGGTAGGGGTGTTTAATGATTCCTACTGATGTGAAATTTAATTGCTCTCCTGCCTTCTTCTACTTATTGGGATTTGTGGGATAGAGGAAGGAAACCTTGGACTCTCCAATGTCTAGATTCTTCTCAACTGCTGAAGGATGAGTGCCTGAGTTGGATGAATGTTTGTCCAGTACCTAAGTAACAGCAGGATGTGAATTGAGGCCTGTTTGATATAGAGTGTCTCAAGGCTTTGGTCGTAGCATCCCAGGTGGGACCCAGGGCTCTATCAAATCGTCAATAGGAAGTTCAGCAAGTTCATAAGAATAATATGATTATTTGGTTCATACACAATACACAAGTTTGAAATGTTAGATTAGTTTTAATTTTCACAGAAATACTTTAGGCACTAAATATTTTTCTCAAAAGTTTTGCATGTGCTTAAAGAATTGGGTTGGTCAGTTCATCTTGACTAATATTATATTCATAGAAGCGATTGGTCTTAGCAATGGGATTTTCAGTAGTCTAACATTAAAATCAATCACTTGAATTTTGTTTCCTGTTAAATTGTCTTTGATTCTTACTGGTATATACTGTTATATTTCAACTGATGAAAATGGATGAATGACTTAGAAATACATCATTAAAGATAAAAATGCTATTAAAAACTTGAGTTTATATTCAGATAAAATCATGACATAAATAGTAAATAGGTGCTCAGTGTGAAGACAGAATGTGAATTTATGTAGACTGGAAATTTCACATGTGTTGCTAAAAATGAACAGTGTAAATGGGAATTGCAGTTGTTAATATTAAAAAAATCAAAATTTCATTGGACTAGTGAGGCTTCCAATTCCAAAAATGAAACTTTTGAAAATATGTTATGAAGCCATCTATGTTTTCATGTCATTTTAAATAAATTAAAGAAACTTGTACTTATTTTTCAAATCAAATGCAACGTAATGGATCAGGACAAAATGGAAAATTTTATCCCTTAAGTCAAAGAAGAGATAAGAATGAGAGATGCATAATTCAGTTTTTCTCTTATAGCAAAAACTAATATCAATCTTATTATTGCCAAAATGCTTGTAAAACGAGCCATAAAATTAATGATAAGTATAATGCACAGAAAGGAGGCTGCAGAAGCCATTACCATAACAAACCATTCCAAAATTCCTTTACCCATTGATATTGTCAGATATTTCTAATAGTAGCAGGCCATTATGATTAATGCAATACTAATTTGACTCAAAAGCATCTTGTCAAAGGAGTCTCTTTAGTCCCACCTTCCAGATGATCTGTTTCTCCCCCTTGAGTATTTTCAGATACCTGGCATACTTCCATGTGCACATATTGCTTGATGATGTACCTCTGAGTATCACAAAATCATCATATTACAGAGACTGGGTGGGTATCTTAGGCAAATTTGTTTGAATCTGCTCAGTTCTTCCTGAGAGATAACCATAATGCTAGTTGGTTTTCTTCCAAGTGAGTACAAATCATATTATACCTTTGTGATCAGAACTATATAAAATTCACATGCTTTTTGTTTTTTAAAGTTGATTTTATAGATACCAGTTGGGATTAAGCTGATCAGTATTTTCCTGTCCTTGTGTATTTGATTCAATGCAAAAACCAATTTTCTTCATTTGGCTATGTCTATTTATTTTAGGATATTATTTGAAATTGAACACTCTGGTGTATTTTATTGTTCCTTGTGCTCTGCACCATTGTATTTACTCTCTAACTATTGTGACTCTGATAGCCAGTGATCCAATTTGCAGTTGGATGAAACCAGAAATGCACACAGTGCTTTCTACAGCACCCGGCTTCTGAAATCCCTGCCCTTCTTTCTGACTCCTTTCTCTCTTGTGCAGAAGATGGGTTTGTGTGTTTTCTTTTTTCTACTGTTCCTCAAAGGATCTCATTTCCCCTAAATTTTGGTGCCAAGCTATTGTCCTGTGATCTCTGTTTTCAGTCTGTTTTCACCTTGTACCCAACTCACAAGCCCTTGGTACTTCCTCACTTTCTTCAAAAAAGAGAAAAAAATCCAGCCATGTCAAATATATTAGAGAGAGACAGAACATTTCCTGAATCTTTCAAAAGGAAAATGCAGAAGGGTTCATATTTTCGTCTACCCACCCATCAGCAGTTTGCTCCAGACTTCTTCCCCCCAGGGGATCTTAAAGTCCCCTCTGGCATTGCCAGCAGCTCTCCCTGTGTCCCCCCCCCCCCCCCCGCCCCAGAGTTTACACCTGGCCTCTATTACGCTTCTTCTTGTGGGGTTTTTGCTAACACTCCAAACGCTTATTAAAGTGAGTCTTTCCAACAAATGCAATTTTCTAGTGAGAGGAGGTCTAATTGTGGTGGGGAGTCCCCTGTTATTATAGCAAGAAAGCAGGCAAGGAGAGAGGAGGGTGTATTTAATGCAAAACAGCTTCCCTGTGCTTAGTAGGAAAAGTATTTCTACCAGTAATTTGTGGATCTGGAGCTCCTCTAGCTTTTAGGGTCTAATTGTGTAAACTTCATTTGTTTCATTTGAAACTGGGCTGTCATTTCTTATCAGGAGGAAAATAAAAACAAAAGATCCTCCGACTATGCATTCATCCCCTGATCACCTGTCAGCCTCACAGGAACAAGCATTTTGCAATTTGTCCCTGCCCAGGCACTTCATCTTCAAGCAGAAACTGCATCTTAATTATAGCCTTTAATGGGCTGTTTCACTCCAGGATCAATATGTCTGACAAAAACCAAGCTCTGCTAAAAGCTCATTAATTCACATCCAACTAATTCAGGATTTGTGATGATTTTGGCAGAGACCAAGCTGAAGTTTACCTCTTATACTGCTGCTTACAAAGGTTTAGCTTGGCCAATTAATTGGAAAGAACAGAGTTGCCAGGGAAGTATTTACAGAGTATCTATGTGCATGGGGCTAAGAGCCTGATGGTAGCTCCTCCACCGCTCAGTTACTACTAGGCAACCCCAAGTTAACCCCTGTTTTGTATTAGCATCATGGACTTGGAAACTGCAAAGTGCACTGCCTTAAAAAGTGTCTTCAGATCCACTAATTTTAATGCTTTGTGGTTGATGCCTTTGATACATGGCATCACATCTACCCCACCTCTGATTTCAGCCACAGCTCCAGTGGACATTTCCTCATGAGGTCAAATTCAACTCTGTAGGCAGAGTCCAGTCTCCAGCATGGGGTGTGCAGGTCTCCCCTGCTTTTTTGCTCAGGGCTTCCTCTGAGTCTATATAAAGAAAAGGCCAGAAGTAGAGGGGGCTAATGCCTGCAGAGAATAATGCTCTACCAGTGGGAGGTGGTGGATACACTGATAGACACTTCAGGAATCATTCCACAGCTTCTCAGAAGTCCTGGCAGAAATGACCCCCTATGGCTGACAGCTGTGACCTTGATCATGTGCACTTGTATTGGCTTTTCCTGCTTTCCTGTCTTACTCTCCCTGCTCTGTGGCATCACTTTCCAAATAAACTACTTGCTGCTTTTGGGGAAGCCCAAATTAAGACATCCACTCCTATAAAATTATGTATGAAAGTATGCATGTATTTGAAATGTTTGCTCATTTCAAATGAAATGCTCATTTCTTAATCCACTCATTCTTTGGTAAGTACATTTCTTCCTTGTGCTTCCTGGGTTTGGGGCAGTCTTTTGGCAGTAGCTTTGAGCAGGCAATGAGTATCTTTTTTTTTTTTTTTTCCTTATCCGCACTTACAAAACTCTTTTCTTTCTCTCTGATGTCCTTTTCTTGGGTTATCATAGTCCCTTCTGCAGCCAGCTATCCAGTTCTGATCTATCCCATATGCCATTCCTATGCCTCATCCTTTTACTCAATATCAGCATAAATTATCCCCCCTCCTACTTGATCTTCTGCTCAGTGTTCTGTTTCTTAGTAACATAACCTCTATTAACTAATATGGTAGATGAATCCATGTCAGAAGAACTCATGTGTTTTTATATTACTCTGAAAAAGTAATAAGTATGTGGTTTAACCAGGTTTAACTAGGTTTAACTAAGGTTCAGTTAAAACCAGGTTTAACTAAGCAATTGGCGCCTTTTCATTATCACTCAAATCATGCCTGTATTTAAGCCCATGTAGACATACCAAATGCTATTGTCTTCTTGACCTTCAAATGTTGTTCTCTGAATTCTGTGGATCTTCTTTCTTCTTCCCATTGTCTAACTCCTTGTTACTCACAGTGTGATCCAGTGACCAGTAACGACTGTTATACCTGGAAGTCTTCTATTGATGTAGACTCTCAGGGGCCCACACACATCTACTGAATCACAGAATCTGTATTTTTAAATGACCCCCCAGGAGATTCAGAGGCATGTTAAAGTCTGATAAACATGGCGACTGTTGGTGGTTTTCCAGCTTCCAGACCTGGTTCTTTTCCTCATCTTCCACACTTTCCCAGGCAATGTCTCTGCCTTCATGACACCAATTACAGTCATAAACCGGTAACTACAACAACTGATTTCTGACTCGGATTTCTGTTCCAAGATCCTGCTTGTTTGTGTAGCTGTTTAACCACTGGATGTCTACATTTGGGTATCTCACAGGGGAGCCCATCTCAAGATATGGAAGTGTGGTTGCTCCAGTGAAGCTGCTGCTGCTGGATATCTATATCAATTGGGATCAATTTAAAATTAGTCCAGGTCGTTACTTATTGCTGTAGTAAAAGTAAGCAAGCAAATAAAACAAAACCAATCAGTTTTGTCCTTTCTTGAATTTGGAATCTAGGAATATTTTATTCTCAAAAATTAATGATATTTCAAGCTCTTAGTTCCAACCCTCCGCTCCCTGCCACCAAAATAAACAGCCTTCTAGGGGATACTGTGATACTCCTGCAGGTTCCCTCTCCAGAATCAGTACAACTGTCCTTCTGCTACTGGAGATATCTGTGGCTGTATCCATTCCTGGCAAGTGTCTTAAGTGGTAGGGAACTCATTTTCTCAAAGGTACACCCTTCTGAGGGGGCAGTCTGTGGCCAGGGATAGGTCAATATAGGGATATGGCCGTCTAGTCTCCTTGTCTCAATTTGGAAAAACTCAGAAGGGCTTATTCTAGCTTCAGAGTTCTTGTAGGATCAGTTGAGGCCTCAGCTGTAACCATGTTGTGGGTTGGACTTTACCTTTACCTAGTAATCCTATCCTCTCTTTCCCAAGGGCACCTACCTAGAGGACTTCCCAAAAGAGATTTAGCATGAAATACTCCATCCCAGAGCCTATTTGCAGAGAAAGCAACCTAACTGTTCCTTCATTATTTCCTATCTTACTGAATGCACCAATATTCATCCTGCTGCTTGAACCAGACAATTAGGGATGGTTTTTGACTTCTCTCCACACAAAGAGCTCAATGTTGCATTGATCTCCACTTTCTATCCTTCTGACCATTACCGGGGTTGATCTCCCTCTTTCTTGGAAAATTACAACAGCATCATAACTTGCTTCCCCACTGCAACCATCATCATATTTGTATAATATCATTTATAATCCTTCTTATATAAAAACTTCCCACTTCCTCTGCATAAAATCCAGACTTCCTAAGATACTGTAATATACCTCTTTGGTTCATTCAGGACCAGGCTTACCTCTCTCAGAGGAGTTATTTCATTATGTTGCCACAGGTTAGCAGATTTTCGCCATATGTAGAAGTGGCCTCTTTGATGCTGAGAATGTGTTTTTGTATCTCAGTATTCCTAGAGCCTTGTCCAAAGGGTAGCATCTAGTGGGAATGTGAATGAAAGTTTCCTGCAGACATCTACTCCATTCCCCTGTGTGGGTTATTCCTGCCATCCACCCCATTCTACATTCAGGAAATGAAATGATTTCACTGTTTGCTTATGTATTTAACCTGTCACTTACCTTTACTTCTTAAGAACAGCCATTTAAACTTGAGGGCATGATGATCCATTAGGAATTTGCTGGGGTGACTGGGCAGCTAGGATTTACAGCACTCTGCCGATGTGATTCTTTTTATGCATCCTGTAAATTTTAGTTATAGCTATACTTGTCTGTGGCCAGCATGGACAAGGCTGGCTCCTTTTTGTAATTTCATAATCACAATAAGATCATAAATCTCAAGCTGCCTTTTCTGTCCCTTTTTTTTTTTTTTTTTTTTTTTTTTTTGGTAGCCTATTGCCTGAAGCAAGACAATGGACTTTCAAAGGAAAATGTCAGCATTAACAGACGGCCACTCTCAATGAGCCGGGCAGTGCTTTTCAAGGTTATGTGAAGTTCATCCCCATCTCCTGACTAAAGGCTCTGTATGAAAATATTGTGAGGATTTTCTCTGTGACCAAGTGATCACAACTTTCCAGAGCTGAAGGGCAGGTGTGCGGATATGAGTATCCAGATGTTGGTGTCATCCTTATCTTCACCCAGATGGTCACTAGTCTTTAGGAGAACAGTATGAGTAGTTTGACATCATGGAGATTTGCTCAGCCTTTCTGGATATAGTAACTACCTTTCATGTCACTGTTATGTTAAGTCTGTCCAAATGACTCAGTCTTTGTTGTCCAAAAATTTTATTCTCAAAGACTGGGGTTTTTAAAAGTGAACACTGTGCGGCACCTGGGTGGCTCACTGGGTTAAGCCTCTGCCTTTGGCTCAGGTGATGATCTCAGGGTCCTGGGTTGGAACCCTGCATTAGGCTCTCTGCTCAGCAGGAATCCTCCCTCCCCCACTCTGCCTGCCTCTCTGCCTACTTGTGATCTCTCTCTCATCAAATAAATAAATAAATAAAATCTTAAAAAAAAGTAAACACTATATCTTAGAACAGATTTACAGAAAAGATTTGGAACAACAATGCAAAGAGTTTCCATCATCCTCTACACTCAGCTTTCCTCATTAACACATTAGTATGATATATTTATTACAAATAAATAACCAATATTGATATATAATTATAACATCTGATAATTTATTCATGTTTTCTTATTTTTTTCTTTAACCTAATATCATTTTGTGTTCCAGGATCCCGTCTGGAATACTAATTTATATTCGATTCCTCTTGGTGGTGACAGTGTCCTAGACTTCCCTTGTTTTTGATGACCTGGACAGTTTTGATGAGTACTGATGTGTTATTTTGTGGAATTCCCTCATTTGGGATTTGTCTGATGTTTTTCCTCATGATGTGACTGGGATTATGGATGTTTGGGAGCAAGACCATGGGGGTAAAGTGCCACTGTCATCACATCATGTCAAAAGTACACATACTTAACATGGTGTCGCTATTGATGCCAACCTTGCTTGCCAGGCCAAGACATTTATAGGTTTTTATCATGGTAAAGTTACTCTTTTTCTTTTCATGCTATACATTTTGGAAGAGAGTCACTATGTGCAGCCACACATGAGGAAAGGAAAATTAATCCCTTGATTAATGTATATACTTGAGGGACAAGTATCTACATAAATTATTTGAAACTCTTCTGCAGGGAGAGCTGTCTTTTGTCCTCCATTTATTTATTTAGTGAACCCTTTATTTATATCAATATGGACTAGTAGATATTATACTTTGGGTTATAATCTAATATTACTTTATCTTGTTCAAATTTATTTTGTTGTTTGAATTGTCTCAGACCTGGCCACTGGGAGCTTTTTTAATTGACTGCTTTGTCTCTTTAGCATACCTCCACTATTGTGGGGAAGTTATTGTTTGTTTTTTTGGAGTATTTCCTTACTTGCTGATCTTCAAGATATACATATGTATCATATGTATATATATTATAAGATATATAGAGTATAATATAATGGAATATGTAATAGAATATAACATTTAACATATTATATATATAATCTTATATATTGCATATATATATAAATATATAGCATATAAATTTATATAGCATTTAGCATATATGGCTATATATATGTATATGCACATATATATAGCATTTAACATGCTTTTTAAGTTTTTGTTGAAAGCATTATACATTGGATAATGGGAATTGAAGTAAATAGGCCTTTAGTATGAGGTTTTATGTTAATATGGCTAGGAGTTGTATTGTGTTTAATATTTGCTGTAGCTATATTGTTTTGATCTCCCCTGTTGACTTTGGGCTTTCATAAGCGTTCCTCCTCAGAGTCCGTATCTTGAATCTCTTTCTGCTGAAACCCACTGTTATTTTACTGGAGTGCTGTTGGTGTTGTGGTAAGAAATGGTAGAATGGAAGTGTTCTATAACCTTATGACTAAATCTTAATCTTTCAGTGAATTCAGTCTTCTTGTGTCCCTGGACTATGACTTTCATAAGTGTTTCTTAGCTTTTCTTTTTCCCTTTAGATAGGGCAGGAAGGCTCTTAGGGGCTGGAGTGGGAGGAATATTCCTCGCCTAGCTAGGCTGAGGCTCTGGCAGAGTCTGCCTTCTTATGGAAAATGGTCTGGACATATTTCACAGATTACCCTGCTTCTCTCTCCTACACCAGAACCTTGAAGAGTTATTTCTTGAATCTTTACCCTGAGAACCTTATGTGGTTCTTGAGGTAAAACACTGCCAAAAACTCTGAGATAGCAGCCCTAGAAAGCTTTCATTCTCAGATCCAGAACATACTCAGTTTCTAGCAGTTTTTCCAAATGCCCATTTGAGTGTTTCCACCAGTTTAGGACACCAGCATCTTCTGCTCCAAGTAAGTAGATCCTGGCTGAGGTTCTCTGGATGTGTCTGTCTCTCCAGATTTTGGTGTGGTAGAGTGCCCTATGAGTGACCTAAATTCTTGATGGCTCCAAGAAAAGTCTTTGCTTTAGTTTATTCACCTTTTCCTTATAAGGACAGGAGTGATGACTTCTAAGCACTTTACATCAGAGATGAAACCAGAAGTCAAATTGGGATTGTAAGCAGAGTATAAGTAGGGTCAATATGGCTCCAAACAACACGATGTCACCTCCATGATTCTTAATTATCCAGTCAGCCTCACATTAAACACTTGTGCATTGTCATTGCACATTCCCACGCCCCCCACTCCCTGCCAAAACATCGCTCAACTCTATGAAAGACATTTGTTAAGTGAGTACTAGAGACTTTAAAATCTTACAGTGGGTGTGTTTTCCTTTATTCATCTTGGGCACAAATTTACTTTTGGTCATTTTTTTAATGGTTAAACTGACATAAAATATGCTCTCAAAATGTGTTTATTAAATGTGCAAAAATCTTTAATAATTATACAGTGATAAAAAGAAATACAATGTGAGGAAGAAAATTTTGATTTTATATATAAATTGTAACTAGTAGAGGATTTTGAAAATCAAAAGTAAGATTGATCTTTCTTATCACTTTCCTGAAAATATTGCCATACCAAAGAAAAGAAATACAGAATGGCAGTGCTGGAAATAAGAACTGAAATCATCATAATTTCCTGTCTCTGTGTTAAACAATATTGAAACTGGGATAGTTTTCTCTATATATGTTAAACAGTACTGACAACAATCAAAATAGCTTAGCTCCTTGCTCCAGAAAAATACTTCTTCTAGGAGAATAAGACGGTAAGCAACTGAAGTTACCTAAATGTCATGATTCATAGCATGTTATCACCTCTCTTAAGACCCTCACAAGCTTTGCTCAGGAATTCAAAGCTATGTCATAACTTTTTCCCAGTCTTAACCAGCCCCCTACCCTTCAAAACCCACCTTAAAACTGACCTACCCAGCCCCAGAAACCTATAAGTATCTTTCCTTTATTTTTCCCTACTTAGATATTATCTAGATCTGTGAGGGTAGGTATTCTACTTTGCTCAAATAAGTCCAGTAATCTTAACTTTGCTCCAGCAACAGGTTTAACCTGATCATCTTAGGGAACAAATAGTTGATAAAAGGAGCTGAAAAGGAAAGTTGAATGTACAATTGGGAAGCTTTTAATATAGTTTACATTGTAGAGTCTAATATAGCTCTTGCATTTCCAAAAATTATGCCTATACCCTCTCCAGTAATGGGAAACATACTAAAATTATTTTTCTTTATTTTCTCCTTAGATCTATCAGAAAGTTTCCCCTTATTTTGGTGAAATTCCATCTCCTTTTTACATTATCTACTGGAAAGCTCATGGCAGGCTTGTAAATGTACTGTGATTTGTAATTTTTGTATGCACCTTCCAGAAACACAGTTGCAATAACTCTTCACTTGAGAAACTTAAAGAAGAAGGAAACTTATGACTGTTGTAATATATTTTTAAATAGATGATAGCTCCTTAAGGACCTCAATTTGACAACAAAATGCTTTTAACAAAATCTAAGGAAATACTTAGTGATGGGATTTATTGTTAAAGATCTAAATTCTAGTGACAGCCATTCTAAAAAATCATTTGAGATCACTGTAAATTAAATAAGCAAGCCACAGTCAAGGACTGTGGTAAAAGATGCCCCACATCACCACTTACTTTTTCCTCTGTCACTTCTTCCTAAATACACATGGATTGGAGAGCTTGGGAAATGATTTTCGTGTCAATGAATAATTGTATAGTCTTAAGGGATGGTGAATAAATCATTGTCTTAAGCTGGGTAAATTGTGCTATGCAGTTGGTCAATAGTGTCTGCATCTCTCTCTCTCTTTCTTTCTTTTTCTTTCTTTCTTATTGCATTACTGCCGGAGAGCAAAACTTGCTATCTTAAAATGTGTTTCTTTGGCATATGGATTACTTAAGGCTGATTGTTATTAAGAAACAGAAGGCTCAGGAAGAGCTTCTGACCTCTCTAACTGCCTAAAAGAATTTAGATGGAGGACCTGCTCCCGGAAGAGAGCTCTCACCATAGATACCTATAGCATAATATGAACTAGGTGTGATATACAGGGAGAAACTTACCAAAGTCTATTTGTTAAAATTCCCCTCTATATCCCATTGTTTCTGTATGGCCCAGCACACATTCATTTACCAGATATTTACTCTTTTTCATCTTCTTATGAGTTGTCTTTCTTCTCTTTGGAGTCCCAGACACTCACCCCTTTCTCCTTAGCTTTGATGGCTTATAAGCCTCAATTGCCTGCCTGCCATGGGGTTCATATTATTATGGATTCCTTGTACATACATAATTAAGTTTGATTTTCTCCTGTTCATCTGTCTTATGTCAATTTAATTCTTAAGAGCTTCTGAAAGAATTTTCAGGGGTAAAGGAAAAATGTTTCCCTCAACAAAGACATATACATAAAGTTTTATGTCTGCATTTCTAAGGCACATATACTTTTTATTTTTATTTTTTAAAGAGTTTTTAAAAATATTTTACTTATTTGACAAAGAAAGAGAGCACAAGCAGGGGGAGCAGCAGGCAGAGGGAAAGGGAGAAGCAGGCTCCCCACCAAGCAGAGAGTCCAATGCAGAGCTCGATCCCAAGACCCGGATATCATGACAAGAGCCTAAGGCAGATGCTTAACCAACTGAGAAACCCAGGCACCCCAAGAACATATACTTTTTATAAAGGGCTTAGCTCAAGATATTTTGAGGTATTCTGGACTTGGCCAATATCTAGCTGCTTGGGTCATTGTCAAGTTGCTGGCCAAAGTGAGCATGATCAGAGGAAATTCTGGGAAGAATTGCTGCTTACTTCTCTGCACACACCAGGGAGTATACCAATTTGCATGGCATGCCCGCCTCCTTATTGTGCATCACCTCATCTGCCATAGTCAAAACCTCATGGTATTTCTACTTACAGGCTTGTGGGGCAGGGTGATATTCATTACAGAGGAATGAGAGAAGCACTGATCAAACTGTGCCCTGTGAAGAACTGGGATTTCAAGGGCAGACCAGGAGTGGAAACCTCAGGGACCACGACACTTAACTTCTGCCAAAGAAATTTAGCATTTTTGTTAGTAACAGTTACGCAAAAATTTCATTTTAAAAAGGGAAAAATGCTTCTGAAGAAATGTTTAGAAACTACTGATCTGTTTCCATATTTTGGTAAATTACATCCAATTCAATTTAAGTCTTTCCTAACCCAAATTCATGGACCCCCTGGGATCTACCTGCAGGCTCAGGTGCTGCACAGATACCAGACTGAGTACCTTGTCTTAGGACCACAGCTGCTTCTCTTACCTACCAAGAATCTTCCTCAATACACATTACATGCCTCCTATCTCTGTGTTGCTATGTTGCATGATTTTAGGTTCCTGCTGGGCTTCATCTACCTGTTGAGTCACTCTCACATCCTGGATCCCATGGTCCTCCCTTGATGGTCGTCTGTCATCTGTAGAGTCAGATATCACATCCTAAGCAAGTTGTCCCTGACAGATCTTTCTAAAATAACAACTGACCCTATCCTGTCACTCTCCTTACTTCTGTCCAGCTTTATTTGTCTTTGCAACTGCTTAGAATTATCTAAAATGTATGTTAAGTAACATATTTGTTTGTTGAAGCTCCCTTGTACAGAATATAAACTCAATGAATACAAGGAACTTACCTCTTTAGCTTTCTGCAGTATTACCAGTGCCAAGGAAGTCTATTAGTTGTATATAAAAAGACATGTGATTCTACTCTACAACTTCCTAGGTTAAGAATGCATTTCTTCTCTCATTAGGTACAGTTAGAGCTGTTCAGATTCCATATTATGCCTGATTCTTCTTGTATTGGTCTTATTACAAAGCAGTAGGAAGATCAGACACCTTCTTTCTGAGAAATGATATTCTGACTTGTACTCCTGCCTTGTTTTTTGTCCATGGATGGCAGAGCTTTGTCCAATTAGTAGACTGTCATTCATCTTATGCACATAGAGTGATGGGAATAGTAGCAATTATAATTACATTGTTTAAAGAATGTCTGGTTCTGCCCATAGCCTCAGCACCCTATAACTAACTATAACTATAACCCTATAATCCTATAACCCTATAACTAACTACTCATTAAGGTAAACACACACACACACACACACACACACACACACACACACACAAAACTCCCATAAAACTCTAATAAATCTTGGGACTCTACATGCCCCAGAGTACTCAAATTACCAAAAGGAATTTAAAAGTATTTCTATTTCTCACTCAGGTGTCAAGTCAAAAGTTTTATCTTTAAGCCCTTATTTAAAAAAGAAAAAAAAACCTGTCTCTCTTTTCTAGTTCTCAAATATTATATTGCTGTACCAGAATAGCTCTAGTCTCTTCACCCACAAATCTATCACAAAACCATGATAGATACTCACGCTACATAGACCTTCTGTTTATTTCCATTCCCTGTATCATATTATTACCTCCCCAGTAGAAGTCCCCACTTACACCTTGTATCAGTTATCTATCTATCATCTTTCTATCTTTATCATCTTTGTATCTATGTATAATCTATCTATCTCTGTATCTATGTTTATCTATCTGTTACAAACCACTCCAGGATTTAGCAGCTTAAAATGATTATTTTCATATTCTAAAATACCTCTTCCAAGATATTTATTAACTATAAAGCTAATAAAATAGTAACTTTAAAATGGAAAGTTAGGAAAAAACCACTTTAATCTACTGATCAAAGTGAACAAACACTAAAAGCCAACTTAATGTGATATGATCCCTGAAAGTATGCATGGACTGAGAAGGATGTCACTCCATTCCTAAGATGCAAAATTTCAGCCAAACCCAAACTGAGGAATATTTTACAATATAACTGACCAGTATATTCTTTAAAAGTGTCAAAGTCATGAAAGATCAGGAAAGACAGAAACTGTTACAGATAAGAGACTAACAAGACAAAAATGAAATGAAATGTGGAATCCTGGACTAGATCCTGGAACAGAGAAAAGGGCAGTAGTGGCAAAAAAAGAAAAATGGAATTTTGGTAAGAGCCTTACTTACTAGGAATAATTTTCTGGTTCTGATCATTGGACTGTGGTTGTATGGGGGACTAATATTAAGGGAAGTTCAGTAAGGGGTATATGGAAACTCTCTTTACTATTTTAACAGCTTTTGTATAAGTCTACATGGTTCAAATTAAAACTTAAAGAATGATACACAATGATATATTGCTTCTTACATTTCTCTGCATTCTCAAGTGATTCTTCTTTCTTGGGCTCACACATGCAATGACATTTTTTGGGTGATTGGCTAGGTGCTGGCTTATCCAGGACATGGAGAAACTGGGCATCTCTTTTCATGTGATCTTTTATCCTGGGCTTCTCCTCATCATGGTGGTCTCAGAACAGTTTCAAGAGGATGATAGCATAAGCCATAAACTTCCAAATGTCTTCCTTTGGCAATCGTGCATCACTTCTGCCTCATTCTGTTTGTTGGGGTCCCTGGGTGGCTCAGTTAAGCATCTGCCTTCAGCTCAGGTCATGATCTTAGGGTCCTAGGATCAAGCCCTGCATTGGGCTCCTTGCTCTGCGGTGAGCCTGCTTCTCCCTCTCCCTCTGCCCCCCCCCGCCATGTTCTATCTTGCAAGCTCTGCTCTCTCTCTTTCAACAAACAAACAAACAAACAACAACAACAACAAAACAAGTCCTGAGTCCAGACCAGATTCAAGATTTCATCTCAAGAGGAGCAGGGGCCGACTCACGTTAAAAAGGGTTATGGACATGGGAAGGCATAATTCATTGAGGACATTATTATAAAAATCTACCCTGAGCCACATTGGGCAGTGCCAGAATACTACGAGGGACTGATGACCACAGGCAGGACACATCCATCCCCACTGCAGTCCCATCTTTGTCTTGCTGCAATCACTGGGGACTGTGGGTCCTCTCTCACCCTGAGTCGCTTTTTTCTCATGCAAAAATTCTCATGGAATGAAAAACAATCCTACTATTGTAGATCTCTTTGAGGAATATATTGCGTGTGTGTGTGTGTGTGTGTGTGTGTGTGTGTGTATGCAAGTCTGTGTGGAGGTTGCTTTGTATATTTTGGTTTGTTTTATTTTATAGCAGCAAACTTGATATTCTCATCATTTGTTAAATTCTATTTCCCAGACCTAAATTCTGCAATGATTGCAACACAGATGGTTTCCGTATGTACGTAACAAAAAGGGCTAGGGGTCAGGGCTAGTGAGGCAGAGTTCACCATTTCCTTATAGTATTTACTGTAGATAATTCAGAGAGGGGCTCACTGAATTTTCACTAAAACATTTGTAAATTTCAGTGGCCCTGACTCTCTTTTTTTTTCCTCCAGGATTTTGCTGTGTTCCAATCAGGAAAAAAAAAGTTTCACTTTAAGTCAAACCAAATGAAAGATAAAATCAACTAATAACTGAACAAGAAAACAGAAATCAATAGTTTTCTATAGAGCGAGGAAGAAATCAATAAAAATTGGAAGGCGAACTCATTATCTATGTCCAGGGTAATCAGAGTTGAGAAAAATTCTGCCATTGGTTAATTGACAGGGACAAATAATATGTCTCACAGATAGGATTGTTATTTGTGATTTGATATCTTAAAGGGTATTACATTCAGAGCTTCCAATTATAGGCTCTGATAGAAAGTGGAGTCAATACACACTTCATTTTAATTGAATTTGGTGTTCAAATAGAAAATAAAAGTGAATTCTATCAAAAGACTTGAAGTCTTGGTCTGTCTATCGGAGCCCAAGAACAAGTCTACTGCATTTTCTTTTTTGTACTGTATGTATTGATGTTACTTAAAAATAAGCTGTATTTGTTCTTACTTCCATGTAAACGGAACAGCAGTTTCTACTTTGGTCTGTTTCCCCAAAAGTTAATCTGTCAGGAATTTCACAGGCCTGTGCCCTGCCTCATCTGTCTTTTAGACAGTGATAAAAAGTAGAGTCACAGACAGCCAGTGGAGCCCCAAGCAGGCTTGTGCTCTTAATTACTTTTTAAACTTTGAAATCAAGATACCCTTTCCAAGAAGGATCTCTCATTTTAAATGAAGTGAATATTTCTCTTAGATACTACACTTCATTTATATCCTTAGACTAAAAAACTGAAACTCCTTGGTACAGAAAATGAAACAACCTTCTCCTTTCATTCTGGGATAGTGTCATTTCTGCTAATCTAATGCAGTGAAAGGTAACAATGTAAACCATTTTGGTAAAAATAAAACTCTGGACACCTAGGTATGTAGATTCCAATACTATATTAGAATATATTATATATAAATGTTAAATCATAATTATATATAATATTAAATATATACATAATCATATTTATGTTGGCATTAAATATATATTTAAATACAACACTTCTTCTAAGCAATATGGTTCTATGTAAAAGGTAAAGTTAGAGATGTTTACAGAATATAGTTCATGGTCAGTAAAAGTTTTAATTGGCTTGAATAAATAAAAGTGTCATTGCACATTTCTTTCCTACAAAGATACTTGGGTTTCAATATGCTTTTATGATTTTTATTTGTTGTATAATGTTACACATTTATTTTCCACAAGGTGCTTTCCTAAACATAGATTTTGAAATTTTAACTCTTTTCTGTAAAATTAAGCTTTTAAGATTTGCAATATCCTCTTCTTTAGGTCATTACCTGAAATGAGAGTTTTTTGGACCAAGACTTCATAGGACATCTTTTCCCTTGTGTTGAAATAAGGTTGCATACAGTCAGTCTGTGGATAGTAGTTATTCTAGGTGCAGGATAATGACCTGGTTGGTGGAGAAAGATAGAGACAAAATAGAATACAGGATTCCTGATCTCCCAAACTTTACATGTTAAAGGGAGCAGCCAATACTAACAACATAAAGGGAAAAAATGAACAAATCAAATATATTAACAAGTATAATATTAATAAAACTGTGAGAAATCAAATAACAGTTCTGAATTAAAATGCAGACACACACACACACATATACTCATTAGGGAAAGCTAATTGCTATAAAAGAAATAGGAAGGAGGAAAGGAAGGGAGGAAGGAAGAAAGGAAAGGAGGGAGGGAGGGAGGGAGGGAGGAGAGAATTTCAGTGGTGTTAAACACTGATAGTTCCTTTCTCCCTTATGTCATAGAGGGTTTGCTCTGTGTGGTCAATCATGGATGTAGGCTCTTACGATCTTTTGGTTCCTCTTCCCTCTGAATCCTTAAAGACTTCACTATTCACCTGGATAATTAGGAAATAGACATGGAGGATGTGGAGTGTGTTTTCCACATGCTGATTTGGGAATAGCATAACATCACTTCTGCACATATTCTGTTGGCCAGAACTCAGTCACAAGGCCAGGGTAGCCTCCAGTGATCCTCGCCTCTGATATTCACAACGTGTGGAGTCCCCGCTCACATTGCTATAGCAGAAATGATGGTATGAGTTCCAAAATTATATTGTAAAGGATTTCTGTTTCCATTTTGAGCTTGCATTCTCTTGGATCACTGACTCTGTGGAAAGCAAATCACCATCTTATGAGCAGCCTAATGGGGAGACCTCCATGTTGGGAAACTTTTAGCTGACAACCAGCAAGAAACCAACAATCACCATGTGAGTGAGCTTGGAAGCGGATGGTCTAAAACCAGTTGAGTCTTGAGTTAATTGCAGACCCATCTGACAGCTTGAATATTGGATTCCTTACCCTCAGAAGCTGTGTAAGATAACAACTATATGATGATTTAAGCTGTTAACATTTGGGGTAATTTGTTACACAACAATAGATACCTATGTACATGATCTCGCCTACCTGGGAAATGACATCTAACTGTGTGTCCATAAGAAAGGATATGACATTAGTTTCCGCACAGCTGTCTCTACCATACTCAGTATCCACCCTGTGAAGAAGTCAGGATCAATGAGACATAATACCTTTCCCTGAGGAACTCCTAAGAACAAAACAACTACAGATACATTGCCCCAAATTCTGCATAGGCTCTTCATCTTTTCTCTGCAGACCATGAAAATGTCCTTCACAGAGAATGCCAGAAGAAACGATCTCTTAACATCTGGGCTACTCCCAGATTTTAGTCTTTCTTCTGCATGGGCCAACAGAGGAGAACTCTGAACTTTTCCAGGGATATCAAGGAGGCCCAGACACCAGACTGGAAAAAATACCCAGATCCTTGTATTGAAGCACTTAACTCTTGTACTGAAAGGCTTCCAACAGGTCCTTCCAAGACAATTATAATCCATAAGTAGTTCCAGGACAACAGAACACATTATCATCGGGCCCGAAATTCCCCTAGTGGGTTACTCAAAGAAAGAATGAATTACATTGCCCATGAGCTTTCCATTGGATATTGCATAGCTGTCTAATAGAGTAAAATATATTCAGATGGGCAGACTCTGGTGTGAATACTTTTAAGTTACTTACTTCTAAACATACTATTGATCTATAGTCCTCCCTGTAGCTTAAAACATGCTATAAGGGCACCTGGATGGCCCAGTCAATTAAGTGTCTGACTCTTGATTTCAACTCAGGTTATGATCTCAGGGTCTGAAGATCAAGCCCTGTGTCAGGCTCCACACACAGTAGGGAGCCTGCTTGTCCCTCTCCCTCTGCTCACACCCCTTGCCACTCACACATGTACACTCTCTCTCTCTCTCAAATAAATAAAATCTTTAAAAAAATATTTTGTTGAAAAGAAAAACTAAGAATAATAGAAAAAGGCTTTTCTGGTCTCTGGAAATCATAACAAAACCAGATTCCTACTGTGTCTAACCACTAAATAGGCTCTGAATATTGAGGCAGTTGTCATCATTTGGCCTTAAGAAAATCAGCAAAATGCAAAATTGTTACCAACAAACACTGTGGGTCTGCCTTTCCAATGGCAGGACCAGTCCTTGACTGAATAGAAATAAGATGATTACCAAGTGTAAATAACAGGGAATTTAAAGGAAGATGTACTTTGTCCACCACTCTGTTTGTATGACCTGGGGACTTTTACCTCATTGAACCTATTTCCATTTCTATAAAAATGAGGATAAAGATGTTGTTACCTATATTTAAATGGAGAGGGAAAAAAAATGTAGGTGAGTTGTCCTATGTGTATTTCTATTTTTATACCAAAAGTTGAATAATAATAATGGCCTTTCTCTTTTGCCATTAGGGACTTTTAATTTTCCTGGTGGCATTTCTAGAGCTTCACATTTTATTCATTTTGTTGTGGAGGTTTCCTTCAATGTGAGGAATTAAGACTGTCTTGAATTACAGGAAAGTTTCTATAGACAAAGCATGACTAAAATTTAAAGTGACTTAAAAAATATTTATACCAGAAAAAAAATTTATACCAGAACTTTACCACAAAAATGAATGATTTTCTCTTGGAAAACTATACACGTATTTTAATGAGCTGCCAAACTTTAGAATCTTTGAAAATTTCAACTTTCAGCCATAGATGGCCTTTCAAGAAACATTTATTAAGGTCCTACTATATACACGCGTGGAGCGTTACTAGGAGCTAGGCACCAAATAAAACAGCAAATATATTTATTTATTTATTTATTTATTTAATGACTGCTTATTCATTGAAGTGAATTTGATCTTTTTGTGAAATCAAATAGTCACTAGAGAACCAAGCTTCACCAGAGAATCTTCAGTCAATTTGAAAAAGGTTGGAACTAGATAGGGATATTTATACTTTGTATCAAAAATAAGTGTGATTGGATTACAATGAAACTAATTTTTCCAGTGAGGCTGGCAAATTTAACCCAAAATCAATTCCAGACTAAGGAAAAACTAACATTTGTTGAATACCTAGTATGTTCCAATCATAATACTTCCAAACATCACTCTGGGAAATTCTTTCAAAGGTCCATTATCTATACTTACCCATGAAACTCAATGATTTTTGCAAGACCACATTGGAAGAAAATCCAGTCTCAAATCCCTCTGACATCAAAGTCAAAGACCATGTCCTTCCAGTTATAACAATTGCATATCCTTAGGAGTTTTAAGTGTTTTATGGACAATAACAATGAAATTAGAATATTTACATAATTTCGCAAGGGAACCACTTAGAAATAAAAAAGCATATGGGACCAGTAAGTTCAGAATTATTTTCCAAATATTATCAGTCTTCTTGATAAGTGTGTCTTGTATGTCCATGCATTAAGACCAATTTCTATTCCAACAAAAGGCAGCAATTTCCAACCAAAGGATAATTAGATGAGACTCACAATGGACTACCCAGTTAAGATCATTAACCAGTACCTCCATGGTTGTGGGATCACAAATCCTAAAGTGTTGCACGTTTATGATTGTTTGCCACTTTAGTGATTTGAATTTTAGTAACTGATAATTGCCAAAGCCCTGCGCAAAAGTGACATTACCCTGTATTTCCTCTTTGTTAAAATTCAGAGTTTGCTAGCAAAAGCACAAAAATCTCCAAGCAGGCAATGTGTTCTTTTATTCTTTCAAAGCATTGTCATTACTAAAATCCAACCAGCCAGCCCCTGTGCCATGGCTTCTCTTGCTGTAATATTTAGGCTCGGGAATCATGCTGTTTGGGTTGACAGATCACATTGCTGGAGAAATACGTAGATGACTTGGCTGAAACACCTTTAATTGACAGAACCTTTATAGACACAAAGAGTTCAGTCAGCTAAAAAATATTTGGATTAGGCTTTGCCTTTCATTGAAGCATCTTCCTATAGAAAATGAGTTTCATCCATCATTTTTGTCAAAGTCAGGGACAGCCATTTTGTCAACCAGACATGTTTATTTAATAAGCAGCATGGTGTTGCTTTGTAATCCCAGGAACACATATAAGCACTGTCTCTAAGCCCCCTCTCCCACTGCCCTAACCTCTGTATTGTTATACCGTACTTGTAGTCAACTCCCTGAGTTAGGGGATTTCCAGATAGAAAGTAGCAGACCACCAGCACTGAGGACAGGATTGTACACATCTTGGCATTGGGCCCAAAGCAATCAATCAACCAACGTCCACTGAGTGGATTCTGTAAACAAACACTTCCTCAGCTCTGAGGGGAATATGAAAAAGAATGCCATATGTCTACACAGACAAAGATTTTAGAATCTAACTGGGGAGGAATTAGTAATGGCCACTATTTATTATGAGTTCACTATTGAAGTTCTTATATTTAATCCTCCCAATAAAGCTGTGAAGCTGTATGACTCTGTACCTTTCAGAGAGGTACAGAAGGTAATGAATTTGCACACATCACCCAGTTCTTTTTTTTAATTAAATTAAATTTAATTTTTTTCAGTGTTCCAAAATCCATTGTTTATGCAACACACCTAGTGCTCCATGCAATATGTGCCCTCCATAATATCCACCACCAGGCTCATCCATTCCCACCCCCCCAAAACCCTCAGTTTGTTTCTCAGAGTCCACGATCTCTCATGCTTCATCTCCCCCTCCAATTTCCCCCAATTCACTTCTCCTCTCCATCTCCCAATGTCCTCCATGTTATTCCTTATGCTCCATAAATAAGTGAAATCATATGATATTGACTTTCTCTGCTTGACTTATTTCACTCAGCCTGATCTCCTCCAGTCCCATCCATGTCGATACAAAAGTTGGGCATTCATCCTTTCTGATGGAGGCATAATACTCCATTGCATATATGGACTGTATCTTCTTTATCCATTCATCTGGTGAAGGGCATCTTGGCTCTTTCCACAGTGTAGTGACTGTGGCCATTGCTGCTATGAACATTGGGATACAGATGGCCCTTCTTTTCACTACATCTGTATCTTTGGGGTAAATACCCAGTAGTGCAATTCCAGGGTCATAGGGTAGCTCTATTTTTAATTTTTTGAGGAATCTCCACACTATTTTCCAAAGTGGCTGCATCAACTTGCATCCCACCAATGGTGTAAGAGGGTTCCCCTTTCTGCAAATCCTCTCCAACACTTCTTGTTTACTCTCTATAGATTTTGGTCATTCTAACTGGTATAAGGTGGTATCTCAATGTGGTTTTGATTTAAATCTCCCTAATGGCTAATGATGATGAACATTTTGTCATGTGTCTGTTAGCCATTTGTATGTCTTCTTTGGAGAAGTGTCTGTTCTCTCCTGCCCATTTTTTTTTAAAGATTTTATTTATTTATTTGACAGAGAGAGAGATGACAAGTAATCAGAGCAGCAGGCAGAGAGAGAGGGGGAAGCAGGCTCCTTGCCGAGCAGAGAACCTGATGCGGGGCTTGATCCCAGGACCCTGGGATCATGACCTGAGCCAAAGGCAGAGGCTTAACCCACTGAGCCACCCAGGCTCCCCTTCTGCCCATTTTTTGATGTGATTATATGTTTTGTGTGTGTTGAGTTTGAAGAGTTCTTCATAGATCTTGGATATCAACCCTTTGTCTGCAGTGTCATTTGCGAGTATCTTCTCCCATTCCGTGGGTTGACTCTTTGTTTTGTTGACTATTTCCTTTGCTGTGCAGAAGATTTTGATCTTGATGAAGTCCCAAAAGTTCATTTTTGCTTTTGTTTCCTTTGCCTTTGGGGACATGTCTTGAAGGAAGTTGCTGTGGCTGATGTCGAAGAGATTACTGCCTATGTTCCCCTCTGGGATTTTCTTAGATTCCTGCCTCATATTCAGGTCTTCTATCCATTTCGAGTTTATCTTTGTGTACGGTGTAAGAGAATAGTCAAATTTCATTCTTCTGTACATAGCTGTCCAATTTTCCCAGAACCATTTATTGAAGAGACACATCACCTAATTCTTGAGCAAATAAACTCCCCTTTGCCACAAATACTAATTTTAAAATCTTAATAGCTGTTATACTATAGCTTTACTATCAATGCAAGAAAATTAAAAAAATATATAAATGTAGAAAAAAATCATGTCAGTGAAGGTGATAAATATCAATATAGCACTACAGCAGAAAAAATGGACTTCACAGTACTGAAGATACAAGACAGTAATGGGGGCTGTGGGAGCCTGTGAAAACATCTGAGCATGTGTTGGAGGAGGTCATGGAGAGGACGTGACTCCTGGTTGATGCCCAAGCTGGACATGGGCAATTGGAGACTTCTTACTCCCTCCCTGTCCTTGGAAAATACACTCTGTTCATAGTGGGAGCTATTTTCAAGGACACAACCTTGAGAGAACAATGCATTGTTGAGGCTAGCTGGATGGTATACATGACTGAATCCAGTTAAAGCCTCCATATAAAATTCTCTTTAGTTTCATTTTTAATCTCAATTCTTTATTCCATAAAGATATGGCTTAGATAATGGAGCTCCCAACTCTACAAGGCTTAGCTGCCACTCGCTCAGCTCTCCTGGGTGCCAAGCCTTGTGCCAAATCCCCCCCAAACACCATCCCAGTGCATTTTGTCAGTAGACTGTTATCCTTATTTCCCAAATAAGGAATGGAAAGAAGGGAATATTATTTAATGTTAAGGAAGAGTTTCCTTCCCTGATACATCACAAACCTTGTCTCAGAAATGAGCTGGAAATACATTGTTCATAGTCCTAGAGACAGAGAACACCCTCACTTCTCAGATTCATCTATGAGGGAGTTCTCATCCTGCTCTACACACTTGATTTTCTAGAGAAAGTCTTGATCATACTCTTCTCCCAGTTAAACAGTGGCCAGCCATGTGTTTGTTTGGAGAAACAGAGCAATAAGAAACCTTGCTGTATTTTGTTTCTCTCCAGTTCCAATTCCCTTTGTGCTATTATGGTTATAGTTGACAAAACTTACAGTTCTTATGCTTCCATGAACTCCTGTAAAGCCTCCCAATGCCCATGAGTTTCTTGGGGTTGGAGACTATGTCTTATTAAATTGTATTCCCCCATCTTCTAGTTTTATATCTGGCACATTGTATGCTGTAGGTATCTGGTAAAGTGAGATTGATTCTATAAAGCTTGCCCTACCTGATCTGAGTGCTTAAAATTACTTAACATGGGACATAGATTTTCATTTTATGGTAAAAGATAAGCTTTGAAGAAGTAGTTTATCATAAAAAAGTCTGGGTATTTTTTACCTTCAACAGGAAGGAGAGAGCTCTCACTGGCAAGGGGCACACAGGAGGCTTTTGAGGTGCCAGTCACATTTTATTTCTTGATTTGTATAGTAGGAAAAATGAATGTTCAATTGCTAACTATTCCTGAAATTTTTTAAAACACTTTTCCATATGCTTTACAAACTTTATGATATATAATGTATGTATATAAAAGTGCATGTAACAAACAGAAAAGCATTTGTGCAATTTAAGGTCAAATATACCATACACTTGTGTAACCACCAAACCACACTTGTGTTTCACCAAGCTTAAAAAGAAAAAAGAAAAAAGACTTAAAATGCCCCCAGGTGAATTAATAATCTGACTTTAATTTGAATGTCAACACACATGATGCTTTCTTGTGAGTGCAAGGAAGAGAGGAACACTGCAGAGATGGAGAAAGAACATCCATGATGAGATTGAAGGAAGAGACAAAGTGATTCTTGCTAGGTAGGTTTGGGGAGCAGATACTTTGTTCATATGAGACACAGAGAGACACGTTCCCCTCTCAGAAGGATGGCTGCTGTATCGTCACAGAGGAAAAAAAAAAGAGAAATGGAAGTCAAATTTGGGGGAAGGATGAGATGATGTTGGATAAGGGTATTGTTGGCAGGCCTAATGATTATAGCACAAACTCAGATTTCCTGGGTTAAGATTATGATGCTGGCATGAGACTCTAGTAGTACTTAAATAAAAGACAGGAAGCTAAATGTTGGCAAGTGTCCCACAAGAATCATGGGTATATTGATCATCTTGAAAGGTTACTACATTTATAAATCAAACATAACATGGCACCATGGATTGGAGGACTGCTGATTGGTATTACAAAATGACATTGATTAACTATGGTGGCTTGACAGTTGTCTCTTTGTTCTTCTTATGAAGTATTTTATAGAACAGGCTATGAGTGATACCAAAGTAGCAACTGTTCTGCAGTAAAAAAAAAATGTTTTCTCCCATTTGCCCAGTGAACCTTTCCCGGGAGGTGACACACCTAAAGAGGATAGCACTCCATTTGGAAAGCTAATAGTTAAGCACTTCTCCCCAGTGGATCAAGACCCGTGATTGGGGATATTATTATCCCCCCTACAGAATTTGTTCCGTGCTCCCATGTTTAAATTCAGAAGACCAATGGCATGGAAACATAGAATTAACCTGATTGCAGCAGAAAACATTCCAGAGTGAAAACCTCTCATTCTCTTGGTCTGTCTTAATAGGGAATCAAATGTGATTTGTGTTGTGTGGAGATGATTACTGATGGGTAATTATTCTAAAATATCTCTTTTCAAATCCTTTGCATGGCAATCAAGGAAGAATGTGAGAGGTTAGGCATTACATTACCAGAGTTATCAGCAGCATATAATTTCTTAATTATGCATAAAAATGAATAGCATTACCTGCTGAAGGAGTTCCTGAATTTTCTTTGTGAAATGAGGTCTGGAGTACACATGGGCCTGTGAGCCTTAGTAGAGGCTGTGTTTTAAAAGACATGAGCAAAGATGCTTCTATCTAATAGCTGTGTGACGAACCTCAGTTTTGTTATCTCTATAGTGGGAATAATGGGAATAATAAAAAAGAAACCAGTTCTTTGGGTTGAATTGTGAGTTACATTAAGTAATATCACAAGATGCTTACGGTGATGTCTGGCATATAACACAAGACACTCAACAAATGGTACATTTATGTTATGGCTTTTATTTTTTACCATCAGGATTAATATTACTACAATTCTTTATACTACTAGCTTTGATCAAAGCCATACCTGATTCAGGCAGAAATAAATTTAAGTGAGATAAATGTTACTTGGATATTTCCTTTTGGAATTAAATTATAGGCACGAGAATGAAAATTAACCTGGGTCATTAAGATAAGCCTTTTGAAGATTGCTGTAGGAGAGAAGGGTCTGTCATAACCTTTTCCTAACAAGGCCTCTTATTCGGCTTGGGCTAAATTATTCCTTGGGTTTTCCTTAGGGTGGCATGTGCTGTTTGAAGGAGCCAACCACCTTAAAGTCAATTAACATATTTGCTTTCACTTCCGATCCTGAATCCTCTAATTTGGGGGGAAAATATGTACATTTTTGATCTATTATGAAGGCTTGTCAAGAACAGATGAAGTGTGAATTGTTACTATTTGTGTTCATTTCTTGTCAAAGTAAAATGAGTACTTTACCACTAAGCATCCTTCCTTAATTGTTCCCACAGAGCCAGGCAGTTTTTGGAGACCTTATGCTCTCAGTGGTATGGATCTTTAGATTTTTGGAGTCACATTTATGATCAGTAACTAGAGAGAGCAATTTATCTACATGGCCTTATTGCTGTTTGATTGGTGTGGGGGGGAAATCTAATAATAAAAAGAAGATGTGTAGAATGAGAATGACACAGGCTAGAACACATCTTTAGCTAGTAATAGGATCACTACTCATTCCCACCACAGAAAACTGTGTGGAAACTACTGGGGACAAATTGGCACCTGTCAGCTTTTCTGCTTTGAGGGTATGAAGGTCCATGTATCATCTCCTGTGGCAAACACCCAGTGTTTGATGGTACCAAGTCATTGTAAAGGTGCCACCATTTATGATTTGCAAAAGCAGCCACACCATCTCTCCTCCACTGGGATAATACCTTCATATCTCAGAGTAGCTTGTCATGAACTATGGCTATAAGAAAGAACAAAGGGAACAAACCCAAGATTGGGATGAGAGAGTTGTCAACAGCTAAACTGGTGATTAATTAAAGATTTCTTTTGGAAAAATAGTTGAGCCCTGAAGGACTGTCTGCATCATGATTCTTGACAATCAGAAAGTCATTCTTCATAAGTAACATATTTGCAGATTGTATGCCATTCTGAAAACATATTAAATATTAATTAATTTAATTAATGTTAGAAAAAAGAATTGAGCGTTTAGCAACAAGTCAGAAAAAACCATGCTTAGAAAATTGGATGTCAACCAGTTCAATTAAATGCATTACGGGATAGATGTTCTATATAAATATAAATTAACAGGAGTATTGTTTAGAAATACTCCACTCCAATACAAATTATCAGGAAAATTAGTTCATGAGGGATGACAACTTATTGGTACATTTATGCCTTTAGGGGGAAGAGAGAATTTACATTTTACCTTGTATTCTATCTGTACATTGCAATTATGGCTTGGATCAGAAAGTGATGCTTTGGTGATTTCAAACATACATATACTGGATGAAAAAGGCTTTGGGAAACAAATGACTGCTGTACATTTATTGCATCCTAAATTTCTGCAGTCCTCCTATGCCTGGAAGGAACAGGTAGGTTGGATTTAGATGCCAAATACAACTTCTACTCAAAAGAGAGGTTCAGATCCTTTGAGAATATTTGATAACATTTTTAGTAGTATTGGGAAAGCCATCTGCTTTTCAGTCAGATGTACAAATCTGAGTCAATTTTTTTCTCAATTTTCTCCTGTTTCAACATCATCTTTTGTAGGTCAAGGTCAAAGTTAAGGGGAAAGTAATCCTCTGTACCTATTGCAACTCTGCAAATTGAAGGTAGTTGGAAATGTATTGTTTTTGAGTGTTACAAAAGAACTGCATCATGGACACCCACTTTCATATCCACTGAGAAAGAAAGTTGAATATGTGAGTCTCTGGTTCAAAATGAGTGGGCACAATAACCTCAGCTCTGCTAGTTTAATGTCTCTCTTTCATATCTATGTCAAATCAAGCAGGATTACAGAAGTTCAGTTTTTCAACTTTTTGCAAGGTCCCTGGGCTGTGAGTAGTCAGCAAGTACCAGTCACTTTCGGAGATGTCTTGTTAAGTTGGCTTTGTCCAATAGGTTTTTTCAGGAATAGTTTCTTTCTTTGTGAGACATTCATGACACTCATAATACAATCACTCAACAGAGACTGATTCACAATAGTAAGTGCAGGTTACTGTTCCACTTAAAACAGCTCACATGCATGGCCATGATTCCTCAAAACTCTCAGAAGAGTATTCCTGGCTTTGAATGTGGTTTTGCAGTACGGCATATGTGTGATGAATAGCACTTTATGTTCCTGTTCATTAGCTAAGAGTTGTGTTCTTGCCTTTAGAGCAATAATGTGATTATATTTTCCTGCTCTCCAACATGGACAGTGTACACAGAGTGGCCTAGGTGAATGTCCATAGAAATTTCACTTCCCCCTTGCAGTCTACTATTTGTGTCTTCCATGATCTTCCCTCTTTCTTTTTGCTCTTTCTCCTTCTCTTAGGCTACAATGGATCCACTTTCCATCTTTCCACATCTCCTAAACTTGATTTCAGTTCTTGTTTCTCAAGTGGTTCCATTAGTAATCTATGGTGGTAGCTCTGGTGAAGACAGCAAAGGAGAGGAGGGGGAGAAGAATTTCTGGTGAAAAGCATGCAGCCCTTGGTGCACATAGACGTGCGTCATGTTGTAGCCTTAGTGCTTATGACTTACAGAACCTTGGACAGCTGGCTGGATTGACAGGTGTCTCCATTGTCTTCTATTATCCTCAGGAATATAAGGATAATAATGCCTTCCTCACTGTACACTCCAAAGAAAAAAGAACTATGAAAATTCAAAGTAGTCAGTGTTTGATTTAGTGAGTGCACTTATTTCATCTCCATTTTGTTCCATTTTCTTCTTTACCCTGCCATGGTGTCACCCTGTTGGCAGCCTCAGGATTGGGTCTAAGAAACAACAGCACATTCCCTGCTCTGCTCAGAAAATGGGTCATCCTTTTATTATTTTAAGCATAACCCTTTTCTGATTATAGGTTTTCTCAATGGCCTTTAGGGGTAACATGAGGGAAAAGTCATTGGGAAATAGGGGGGAACTCATGGCTCCTGGTTTATTTTTCCAAAGTGAAAAGCTAATGGTTTACATATTAGAAATTGCCATTTCGTCTACGGCCATACCACCCTGAACGCACCTGATCTCGTCTGATCTCGGAAGCTAAGCAGGGTCGGGCCTGGTTAGTACTTGGATGGGAGAAATTGCCATTTGTTGCAATTACCACACAAACAATAGCAATACCTTTAACAATATTATTATATTTGCTTACATCAAGTGGCACTACGATTCATAGAATTTTATATTTTTAAAATTTTGTGAGCAATTACTTTGTGCCAGACACTCTACCCAGCACTTGAGAGAGAAACAAAGCTGAATCATGGGTCCACCTCCTCCTGTAAAACAGTATGCTAAAAGCCTTCCTCTCTGGTGGGCCTTGTTTCTCCTTCACCATTACCCTCTCCACTATTGATGTATGAAAATTGAAGCTGAGGTCAGGAAAACAGGAATCTGGAGGAAAGCTGGCAATATTTTTATTGCTTCAAAGAGGCAAATTCTGGTTAGAGCTGTACGTGGTGACCCTGATGGGAAGGTAGGTGAGCTGTGGCCCCCAGAAGGAAAGAACCAGCTCTAGCAGCCAAGCAGCCAGAACAGAGTCCCAGACATTGCTCTCATGCTGAGGTTCCCCACTCAATCTCAGGTGCCCCTTCTATGATGTTCCAAGCCAAGGTCACCATCAGTGGCCTAGAACATGCAGCATTCCTGGGTCTGGCAATGTAGCTGAGCACAATGTGAAGCTAGAACCCTAGATAATTCTTTTCTTAAATTAACATATAATGTATTATTTGTTTCAGGGGTACAGGTCTATGATTCATCAGTCTTACACGATTCATAGCACTAACCCTAGCACATACCCTCCCCAATGTCCATCACCCAGCCACCCCATCCCTCTCACCTCCCTCCCCTCCAACAACCCTCAGTTTGTTTCCTGCGATGATGCTATATAATTCTATTCCAAAGGTCTGGGATGGGTAATGAGTAGTGCAGTTCACTCATGTGGTTGGTACCCCAGGGGTACTAGAACTCTGGAATCTAGTGGATATTGTCTATGAAAAAAAAAAGCATAGATTTGCAAATAGGAAACTTTCAAAGCCTTTTGAAAATCCTTTCTATATGTTTACTTTTGGGAATTATAACATCTATTATTTTTAATTGTATAATTTGTTGCTATAAAAGGAGAAATGGACATTGAAATCTCTAATTCTCCTGCTAGTCTGGAGGCCCCATAGTAGCAGGTATTATGACTTTTCAGTATCAAGGATAGAAGCTAGGGCCACAGTTTCATTGGTTGTTGGTATTTTAGAGCAGGATTTTCAAACTTTAGTGCGGATCAGAATCTCCTAAGGAACTTGTTGAAACAGAATCCTGGGTTTTTCTCCCAGAGAAGGTTATATGTGGGTCTAGAATGAAATCTACACTTCTCCATTTTTAACAGCCCACAGGTGACGCTGATGTTGCTGGTCTTCAGACTACACTCTCAAGTAACATGGTCATAAAGCGCTACTATACCCTGAAGTTTTCATCTTCACAGTGCTCTGGAGGATTCTAGGCTCATTTACACCATATTGTCTGGGCAGAGAGACCTACCAGCTTGAACTTTGTATCCACCACCCAAACCCTCCAGAATGCAGTCATACTTTCTGGCAGTTCTTTGATATCTGCTATTCTTGAGCCCTAAGCCATTATGGCCTGAGATGCAGGTACCCTGGGGTCCTCTGAACAGACTCACTCTACAACATAGAGAATAAGAGAGAAAGCAGGTGTGTCTGGAATACCAAATCATGAAATTGGTTAGATGTGCATTTGGTACAAAGGTATCAAATTACAGGCCTACATGGTTTTACCCGACATAATTTCATTCTGGTTTACAAGGTTCGTTATGCATGCTCTTGGAAGGGAGATAGGACATGGCTAAATTAAAAGTGTATGACGTGGAAATTTTTCAGATAGGGCTTGAAATTCAATCATACCCTAACTGATTCACAGCGCTATTCTGGGCCTGGCTCTGGCAGATTGCTAAACCTATTAAAGCATCTATGGAACAAGGGTGGGGAGGGGTAAAGGAGGATGGGTATGGAGGTCAGATGACATATGAGAAAATACGTTAGGTTCTCTGGACCTCTGTTTCCTCATCTAAAAAATAGCATGTCAGTGATATTAACTTAACAGAATTTTTGTTAAGGATTGCCTGCGAGTATATTTAAAGCTGTCAGCATGAAATCTAGAACACAGTCACACTCATTAATATTAGTGTTCTTTTCTTGTTTCTTTTTTTTTTTTAAATCTAAACTATAGTAACACTCATTGGTATTCTTTTCTTATTTTTTGAAATCTGAAACATAGTAACACTCATTAATATTAGCATTCTTTCCTTTTTTTTTCTTAGTGTCTCCTGCTCATTAATCAGGAGAACATGAAGACTAAAGAAAGCAAAGAAATATTAGGTTCTCAGAAATTGCAAAGTGTTGGTCTCCTGGCATATAACTGAATCATATTTATTCTATTTTTTTTTAAGTTTAGTGGAACTCCAAAGACTGGCCTAGAGATTTCACAACATTGGTAACAAAAAAAAAAAATCTATCAAATGACATCATGTTTGAAAAGTAGAAGACCCATCTTGGGTATTAAAGATAACATGTGGAACATAGATGGTAAATATTCATATAAATATTCATATAAAGACTTTATTGTTTGACAGTGGGCCATAGTAGCTCCTAAGGAATCATATTAAGGTGCAAATTATATATAATTATATATAAGTTATTATCATATATAAATTATATATAATTTAATAAGGGGTATGAAATAATGCAGGGTATGGAAAGAGAATGGAACAGGGACTAGGTTTTAATTCTGTCTCTGCCCCAACCAACCTTGTGACCTCGCAAAAGTCACTAAACCTCCTGATAACACGTTTACCTTATACTTACTCTGCACAGCACTCTCTCCAAAAACAATTGGAGTGCCTTTTAGCTCATAAGTATCATGCTTTGTTTAACATCATCAAATTGATACTTTGGAAGCCAAATATTCTTCATGCAGGGAAGCATTTCAAAGACAAAAATCTGGGGGAACTGAATCTGGGGTGCTGATCTTTATGACTGTGGGCAGCAGCTCTAAAGACAGAATTTTCCTAAGAATCTCCACTTCAGGCCTGATTCCTAGAGCCCCAGCTCATAGCAGGACATGAGGAAAAGGGTGGGCCAATAGAGTTTCCCTGAAGGTAGGCCCCCAAAATACATCAGTGCCATAAGACTGGGGCTATATCTGTCTGGTCACTGTCCTATTTCAACTGTTGGCACAGTGCCTGCCATGTAGTAAGAATTCAATCAATATTTGTAGACTGTATAAGAAAATGGTGATCTAGCCTCAACACAATTGTCCTAGAGAGCCTATACAAATCAAATTGTGAAATTTTCTACCTTTCCTGATTCTGTATAGATACAGCCACAATTTCTGCCAGTGCCTGAAGGATAATTACAATAATAATTCGTGTCTCCATGTGGAAATAAGGTACAACATTCAGACTTTCCCAAGATGCATTGTCACTCATACTTCATTTGGAAAGATTGATTTGGAAAATTAGCAGCTCTACCACAAGGCTAATGAGAAATATAGGCAAAGCTTCTGAAGCAATGGAAAGTAAGAGATTTTTTTCCATCGTGATCAGTCAAAGGTGTATAGTAGAAGGCTCTGGGTGGAGCCCTACTCCACATTAAGAAGCACCTATCACCACATTTTATTCAAAATATTTTTTCTCCTTTATTAGTTCACTTACTTTGCCTTTAAAAAAATAGATTTTGAGTCCAAATCATATGCATGATATTATGATAAATAGTATAGTGATAGGTAGTATATAAAGCATTTTCTACCTACAATAGCTGCAGTGTGAGTTGGGGACATAGACCCGTGCATACAAAGCTATACAAGCTATGGAAGGTCTGCCAGCACCCATACTAGGTAGGAAGAGGCCTAATTACTAAGATGTCTGAAAGGCACAAGTGCAGAGCAAAATGCTCCGATGGTGGGTAGTGAAAGACTGGGGAGGTGGAAAAGCCTACACATATCGATATTGTAGGGCCACATCAGTCCAAGAATCATGATATGGAGAGGGTCACAAATCATCCACAGAGATGTGGCATTCACAGTGAATGACAGAAATCACAGCTGCTAGGTACAGCAAACTCATTAGTTCTGGAGCCTAAAAATATCCATTGGGAATCCAGCTCTGCCATTTACCAGACAAGTAACCTTGAGCCAAATCTGTGGGCCTCAGTCTTTCAATCTATAAAAATAGGCTTACAGGTATCAACCTCAGATCTTCAGAGGAACCAACATGGTAACATACAAAGCAAGAAGCACTTTGTCAGCACACAAGGTATAGAGCAAATCTTTTCATGCCAATGTGTGACTGAAGCTTACAAATGGAAAAGCTATACTGAAGGGCACTGTGGGAAGTCTGCAGGTTTGGCTGAGGTGTTTGGTTGAACCAGTTTTGACAATGTTGTGTTAATAGGGTTACCCATATCCCAGACTTCTATAGGATAATCAGGAAGCCAAATTATCCTAACATCCATTCTCGCCCTGTTTCAATGCATCATTTAGCTTCCATTTGAATAGTTAACCTACTCAGTGCAGAGAACTGAATCAGATAATGCAGTCTGTGTTATTTTTATATTTGGACCAAGTCATTTTGCCTGGCAGTGCTAAGGAAAATAAGCAAATAACTGCCAAATTTCCACTTAGCTTGGTGGAAACAAGCTGTGAATGTGGGTAAATCTTGGAGGAGGGGTATTGTTAAAGAATGAGAAAATTTCTAGAAGAGGAGGCAGGGGGTCTCTTGAGTTGTCCTATTCTTGGAGTATTTCCATCACACACAATTGGAAAAATGTGTACATCTGTTTATGCTTCCTGTTCAAGTCACTATACTATTATCTGCAAACTTCCTGGCTTCAGTCCCGCTTCTCCCTTCTAAATGACTTTTGTACCTTGCTCATACTTTTCTTTACCAGTGAATAATAATGGCAACAACATTTATGGACCAAGGCACTGTAATTTATAGTTTATTAAGTATTTAGTTTATTCATTTGAGTCCCCTAAGAACCATGAAAAAGGTTGGCATTGTTATTTTCACTTTACAAGTAAGGAAAGAGATTTAGTAGGGATGGGGGAAATGGGGGAAGGAAAAGAACATAAATCAAAGTTGGAGAGAGAAGGGCATACTCTTGGAAATGAAGGAGACTGTGGCAAGTCAGACAGTCCAATAGAGGGCTGTGTCTCAGTGACCGTCAACTAATGTGTGGTAGGTTCTGAGCTTGGAGTTTCCTGCTTCTTTCTTGACAGCCATAATCAAAGCTAAAAGAGTTCATAGAAAATTTCCCTTGGCTAGAAAATGGTGGAGTCTTGTGTCCTACAACATGTCATCTCCCTGTCCCACTATGTCAGAACCTTACCCCACTGTCTAAACCAGACCCATCTTCTCCAAAGCATGCTCTTGGGTGTAAGAGAAATTCAGAGAAAATCTTGATTATAGAAATACATCTACATAAAGAAGAATAACAACAGCAAAGAGAGGTAATGGGAGAAAAAAAAAAAACCAAAAAACAAAACAAAACAAAATAAAAAACAAGCACTGGTCAAATGATAATCCATTGTTGCTCAAATGCACATCCCAAAACAAATGTGTTGTGATGTATACTCTAGTCCTTAACAACTCTCTGTCCATCCACGTGGACTCCTTTCTTTCTTTTAATATCTTCAAAATGTTTAGAAGCTAATTATCCTTCTATAAACACAAAGGACAGATGGGTTCCAGGAAAGTGCTGACTGAGCATGATATAAAGCATGTCAATAGTAAGCCGATGCTACCACTCTTTCATTATTTGTAGTAATCTTTGCAGCATATATTTATCTTCAAGCTCATGTTTCTCACTCAGAATTTTAATGACAGTGAGCATCTTTTCCCTCTGAATCCTCACTTCACCTCTATCCTCTTTTGTCCTCTAGTTTATAAGACAAAACTTTGGACAAATAAGAGAATCAGTCTGTTGATCTTTATGGCATAACTGGTTTAGGTATTCACATCTGTCTTTGTCTGTTCAGGCTACCATAATAAAATATCAGAGACTTGAGAGGCTTTGGCTTAAATAACAGAAATTTAGTTTCTCAGTTCTAGAAGCTCAGAGTCTAAGATCAGGGTGCCAGCAGGGCTGGTTTCTGGTAAGACTTCTCTTCCTAGCTTGCTGAGGACCTCCTTCTCACCATGTCCTTTCATGGGCTTTCCTCTGTAGAGAGAGAGCTCTCTGGTGTTTTTTCCTCCTCCTATTAGGACATCTGTTCTACAGTTTTAGGCCCCCACACTTATACCTCATTTTACCTTACTTGCCTCCTGAACAACTGTATTTCCAAATTCAGTCACATGAGGGCTAGGGCTTCAACATATGAATTGGTGAGAGGGGCACAAGTTAGTCTATAACAATATCTGAAGACAAACACATGACCCACAGACAATCTTTCCTGAATATTCCATCTTGAAACATCCCAACACAGATGACTTGACTTTTCTCCCATCCCACCATCCTTCCCTTTTCATTCTCAGCTTTTTACTGAATTCCATTTCCTCCTCTGAGGCCTCTACCATACTTTTTTAAAATCTGAAATAGGCCAGAGGTTGTTGTTACCCAGTGGTTACCTAAGAAGCCATCTTCGAGAGAAGGAGGGTGGAAGACTTGGTCATGTGAGGAGGAAGCACAAGAGCTTGAGAGCTCTCTGAGTGGGGAGCCTCGATATATATCTTCCTCCTTATCCATTATGAAAAAAATAAAATAAGAGTTAGAGACAAGATAGTGTTGTTGGGTATTTAGTGATATTTGGTAGAAAGTGGAAGGAATGGCTGGATGGTGATAGGGTTATGTAAAGGTGTGAGGAGGGCTTCATATTAGCCTATGGTCCAGAGGCCAGAATCTAGCTGGGCATTAGATTGGACAACAGCACTCTTCCACTGAAAGGGTAGAGAGCCAGATGAGCTCAAACAGCTTCTCTGGGGAAAAGAAGAGGGAGGTCAAAGTGCTGAGTGTAACCAGGGGCTCAGTCAAGAGCATCAGTGTCCCAATAAACAATGGCAAATATTGACTGCTGTTACAGTTTGCTTTTATTAACCCTTGTACCATCCTAAGTCCACAGCTATCTTTGAGGACTCACACAGCTTCAGATGTGTGACTCTCTGGTTTCTAGCTCACACTACCATTTCACAAAGAATGTAGAGAAATTACGGGACAGAACACTTTTTTTGTCTATGGTGAAATGGATTACTGATCCCTATGTCCTCCTTTTTTCATTTAACTTTGGGGTGATAAACAAAATGTTGACTTCAAAAAATGAGTGGAGAAAATTGGGAGATCAGAATTCCAGAAAGATCTAGTCTTCATTCATGCCTGTATTCCTGTCCCAATTCTACCACATTACAGTCTTTAGGATGCTTTGGGACCCTTCTTAAAATGTCAGCATTTATTATTTAATGCCTTTTCTAAAATGCATGACTCTATTTTGGGCAAATAATGAAATCTATGATCATTTATGTACACATAGAGGCCCAGAATCAATCCTTTTGAATGCCCATTCTTGTATAATACTGTGACAATAAATAGAAGAAATGCGGGATTTAGGCTGCAGGCGCACGCTCGGTCAGCACAGAGTTTTGTTTTGTTTTTCTTCAGAATCCGTTATGTAGTTTAATTCTATTACACATTTGGGAGGTGTTGTCTTAAAATAAAGGACAACAAATTTCAGTGACGAACACTGGACTTTCACCAAAGGAAGTATTGATCACAACTTGTCACTTTAGTGACACTTTTCCATCAACTTCTGGTCATTATAGTGACACTTTTCCGCCAACTTCTGGTCATCATTTATGGACACCACCCTTGCTTAGGTCTCCTCCAACCCCTCTGGATGCTTCTTGTCAGTCTCCTTCCCTCTACTGCCTCATTGCCCTGACTATAAATGCAAGAGTCTTTCCAACTTCACTCCTAGGGCAGCTTTGCAGTTAATATTCCTTATTTGAACTCATCCAGTTCCCTGCTCTTTGATGGTTTCCCAAATGACAACCCAACTCCCAACCATTTCTAACTGCCTGTTCAGTGTATCTGCTTTGATAGCTAAAAAGGCATCTCAAACCAAACATAGCCAAAGTTAAACATTGGTTTCCGCTTCTGGCAAATCTGTTTCTCCGGAAGTCTTTTTGACATCCATAAATGGAGGTCCACTCTACAGTGCATCCACCACACTCTCAACTTACCCTTGACTTTCTCTGACTCCTTACATCTAGGCCATCAGAAAGACATGTTGCCTTAGCTGTAAGATTTATCTAGGCTCGCAACATTTCTGCCCTTCCCCACTACATGTCCAGTTTGTACCATCAATAGCAATGAGTCTTTCACTCTGCCTCCTTTGCTCAGCTCTATCCCCTTATAGTCTATACACAAAAGTAAGAGTGGTTCTTTTAAGATGTAAGTTGTATCATGTCCTACACTAATTCAAACCCTCCACTGACTTCTCAACTCAGTTGAAATAAAATCTTATAGACAAAAGCGATTAAGACCACACTTATCATTATGAGCACTCAGTAATATATATACTGAATCATTGTATTGTACACCTGAAACTAATATAACACTATTGATTATACTTCAACAAAATAATTTTTAAAAAATCTTAGAGTCTTGCGAATTCAGTCACTTGTTTCCTTTCTGAGTTCAACCCTTACCACTTTCCTCAACACCTCACTCTAGTCCAGCCTAGCTGATCTCTCCACTGTTCCTTTAACATGCTCTTGACTCAGGACCTTTGCACACACTGCACTCCCTGAAATTTCTTTCTTGAAGAGCAAGCCTTTTTTCTTTAGGTCCCATAAGCCTCACCCAAATGTCACTTCATCAGAGACACTTTCCCTGACCAGTCTCTGTACAGTGGAACTTCTCCCCCTTTCCTCTTTATTTCTTCCATACTTATTTTGCCATATAAGCCTTATTTCCATTGATAGGTACTTCCTACTTACCTGCTTCTTGTCCAGTCCCTGAGAACAGGCACTGTCAGGGTTTATCCACTGATTGATCTGCAGTGCCTACAACATTGTTGGTTCATAGAAGTTAATCAATCCATCAATCACCCTGTATTACTTTTTATATGTCTCAGCACAGGAGCCTCACTTGAAAATAAAGAAAGGTCAATGGGAAAGAGAACCAAGGGAAATCAGAAACCTGTCTTTGGAAAAAGAGATTTTTTTAAAAGCTTTGCTCCTCAAATGGGGCATTACCTGGGAGCTTCTCTTATTAGAAATGTAGATTTGGGGGCTCATCATAAACCTAAAGAATAGATTCTAGTTAAATGAGTTAATGTGAAGCAGAAGTTGATTTTAATTTTTCCAGACCTCAGTGGTGTTATCTGACCCATTTCTGTGGGCATCTGGATGAGTGAGCAGCAGCTGTGTGGACCTCCTTAGCACCCAGGGACCAGGTGTGTACTTCAGTGTTAGGAAGGCCCAGAAATCTGAATTCTATCAGGATTCCCTAGTAATTTGTATACACAATGGACTGAGAAGGTTTGCCCTAGAGTCCTGCAAATGCATATTTATCTTTCCTCCATGAAACACCCTGTCCTATCTGAACAAGGTTGCCGCTTGCCTTGTATCTGACACTGAGCGTCCTTTGTATTGTCTGCTTCCCAGACCTTGTGATTTATAAATGGTTGATAAATGAGAAAAGTGACTTGCACTGGGGAATCTAATAAGACCAGGCACCTTGCTGCTATTCCATTTTTGCCGTGGGAAATACCCCACCCAAAAGAATCTGCAGAGGCAGAATTGTCACTCACAAGATCATAGTCCCCTGTCAAGAAGCAGGCTGCCAATTTGAGCCAAAACAAGAGTCCATTGAGAATCACCACAGGTAAGACCTTCCTACTGGGTGATCTGAGAAGACAGGTACTTTGTGAAACAGAGCTGAATATTCAGATTGGCAGAAGGGAGACAGTATAGTTGCATTTATGTTGTACCTTGTTCCTCCCTTGAGTTGTCTTACAAAGAGCATCTCTTCCCCTGGTAGCTGCTGTAATTTGTATATTTTTATCTGGTCATTGTTCAAATTTGGTTTGCCAGATCATTCTGAGCTGTCCTGACAGGCTGGTGGTATAAGGTCAGAAAATAACATTTCACACTTATCTGAGATGGGGATTTGAGAGCACGTGATTAATTGGGGAATGCTCTTGGGGGAAGGGGGGTGAGAAAAGCAGAATGGGATAGGGAAAGACACCATGCACAGATGTGGGCTCAGCTCCAGTTTAGACTCAGCCTAACCCCACAGGGAGCTCTGGAGGACGCAGGCCACCGGAGACTACATCCCACCTTGAGTCAAAGAGGTTGGTCATTTTTACCCTCTTCCAAGTCAGCTGCAAGCTGTCTCCTGAAATTGGGTGGTAGACTCCCAGACATTTCCCCATGAGGCAACTCTCACAGGCCATGGGCAAGTGTCAGAATAAGGAAGGTAGTAGTGAGCTGTAGCAACCAACACTCACAACAGCTGGGGGCTGTGTCTACCACAGGTATTAACAACTATCCTTCCATACACCCTTTATGAGGAGTAGTTCCTTCATCTAGATTGGAAATCTGCCTAGTGATTCTATGCAAAGATACAACATTCTTCCAATTTTAGATATTAATATCCTTAATTAGATTACCATTTGCAGTTTCAAATGCAGTGTTAATTATTAACTCATTTAATCCTAATAACAATGGAATCGTCTAAATGCTATTGCTCTTCTTCACCAATGAAAAATTGTTACACTAAAAGCTTGAGAAGTTTGAGTTTAGGCAGTTTAGCTTCAGACTCCTTATTAGTGGTCACTAGACTATGAGACACCATATGGATGACCACTGCTTTGAAAGCAGGCATGGCCCCAGAAAATTTCATTCAGTGCTAACACAATGTAGGTGCCCATTTTATGTTGGCCAAAGGAACCAAATGAAATGATATTGGATAAAAATATGGATGCTTTTGATCTTGTATAAAATGGGAAACATTAATTTAGCTCCTAGTTCTGTGGGTGAACAATTTGGGCTGGGAACAGCCTTGTAGTTCTGTTCTTGATGGGCATTCTGGGGTCAGCTGCCAGTTATCTAGCAGCCTGCCTCTTGGACTGGTTGTCTAAAAGCTGGAGTGATGGATACAAGTGAGCCATGGGTCTCTCATCATCTAACTGGCTACTTTGGGCTTGCTCACCTACCATCTTGGTAGTGTTTCAACAAGGAGAATAAAAATAAAAGGTAAGGCATCTTGAACCCAAGAATTGGTACACTATCACTTCTTGGTCATTCTTTTTTTTTTTAATTTTATTTTTTATAAACATATAATATATTTTTATCCCCAGGGGTACAGGTCTGTGAATCGCCACGTTTACACTTTTCACAGCACTCACCATAGCACACACCAAAACAAGTCACAAGGCCATCTCAGATTCAGAAGTTGAAATTGACTTCATAGTTTGATGGGAGGAGCTTTAGAGTCACATTGCAAAGGGGCAGGGAAACTGAGGAAGGAATTCTTTGTAACCCTTTTTCCTTTTACCAGAAATCTCATTGTGTACCTGTTTGTTACATGTAAATATGCAGTAGAAACCTTTCCATCACAGTTAGTACTTTCATTTACATATGAAATATTGATAATGTTAGATTAGGAAACCTAGAAACCAAATCACTACTGTGAATCAGTTAATAAAAAATCAGTGTACACATCTGAAACAAGAAGTCTGCTCCTTTATGTTCCTTTTTCTTTTTCCTCTGAAAATACTAGAAAAATATCTCATCAGTAGCTCTATAGCCCTACAACAAATATTTATTTTAAGCCAGGTTAAAGTAGATTTAAATGTTATACACTGAAATTTGAGTCTCCCATCCACCCCATTCTACTACCTTGTCTTACTCCAAAGAATGACCACTATCAAAGGACATTTGTGTTTCCAAACATTACCTCCCTGAATGGGAATATACTATACATACTATCTTCCATTTTCCTATTCACTTAGCACTGTGTCTTAAAGATATTTCCCTATAGCACAAATAGTTTTAAAAATAGTATAGTAGTCCCTCTGATGTCCAGGGATATGCCATAGATAATTTATTTATTCCCTTGTGGATAGTTAATTTTACTGCTTCCAGATTTTCAGGTCTTATAGACAATAATAGGGAGTGAATTCTTTTGCATATTCCTTTAGATTCACTTATAAGAGAATATTTAGGAAAAGTTCTAGGAGTGGAATTTATAGGTTAAACATGGTCTTTTAAAATTCAAAGGATATTGATTAAATTAACTGCAGTGAGGGTGTGCCATTTACCAATTTTAGACTCCTATAAAATAGCACATGCATGTAGGATTTTTTTTACATTCTCATAGACCATACAGATAATCCCTGACTTACCATATTTCAGTTTGTGATTTTTCAATTTTACAGTGATGCAAAAGCAATATGTGTTCAGTAGAAACTGTACTTCACATTTTAAATTTTGATCTTGGACTAGCGATAGTAAGATACTCTCTTGTGATGCTGGGCAGCAGCAGCCTCAGCTCCCAGTCAGCCACGTGATTATGAAGGGAAACAACCCATATACAACCATTCTGTTTCTCACTTTCAGTGAGAATAGTCAGTAACTCACATGAGATATTCAACACTCCTTTTTTTTTTTTGAGAGTGTGTACAAGTGGCAGGGGAGGGACAGAGGGAAAAGGAGAGAGAATTTTAAACTGGCTTCATACTCAGTACAAAGCCAATGTGGGGTTTGATCTCACCACCCTGAGATCAAGACCTGAGCTGAAATCAAGAGTCTGACGCTTAATCGACTGAGCCACCCAGATGCCCCTCAACACTTTATTATTAAACAGGCTTGTCTTAGATGATTTTGCCCCACTGTCGGCTAATGTAAGTGTTCTAAGCACATTTAAGGTCGGCTAGGTTAAGCTGTGATGTTTGGTAGGTTAGATGTATGAAATGCATTCATTTTCCACTTAGGATACTTTCAACTTATTATGAGTTTATCCAGATGTAATCCCATCATAAGTTGAGGAAGATCTATATGCATTAGCAAATATTAACATTTTTGTCACTATTCAACTATTCTAATTTTAGAGGTATGGTCACATGATTACTTAATTTGCACTTCTTTAAAAATAAGCGAGGTTGTATATCTTTCCAAAATTTATAGACAGTTTATATTTAATTTTGTGCAATGCTTGTTTGTATTCTTAACTCATTTTAATATTGTTTTCAAGAAAAATCTGTATAAGACTTTTAATTTTTTTTTTTTTTGGTAAGAGCACTTAAAGTAAAATGTACACTTAAAACTTTTAACAAAGTTTTAAGTGTACATTATTGTTGACAAGGTACAGTGTTATAGAGCAGGTCTCCAGGGTTTATTCATGTTGCTTAATAGAAACTCACATCCATTTATTAGCAACTCTCCATTTCCCCCTCCCCTTGGTCCCAGGATTCTACGAGGCTACTCTGAGTCTATAAATTTGACTATGTTAGAGACAGTAAGTAGAATCATGCAACATTTGTCTTTCTGTGACTGGCTTATTTCCCTTAGCATAACATCCTCAAGGTTCATCAGACTGTCACATAGTGCAGAACTACCTTCTTTTTAAAGGCTAAATAGTATATATTTTATATCTATCTATATACATATACATATATGTATTATATATATATAGATATATATATCTATATGTCTAGCCTATATATAAATATATATATCATATTTCCTCTAGTTTATACATATATGTCCTATATATAAGTATATATATATTTTCTTTATCTGTTAATAAACATTCAGTTTGTTTCCATATCTCAGCTATTGTAAATAGTGCTGCAGTGAACATAAGAATGCTAATATCTCCTCAAGATCCTGATTTTAATTCTTTTGATAAATACCCAGAAGTGGGATTGCTGGATCATATGGTAGTTCTCTTTTTAATTTTTTTTGTGGAACCACCATACTGTTTTCCATTGTAGCTGCACCATTTTACATTCCCACCAACAGTATCCAAGAGCAACAATTTCTCCACATCCTTGAAAATACTTGTCTTCTATTTTTTTTTTAAATAACCATCATGGCAAGTATGAGGCCAATACCACAATATATAAAACTTTTTGTCACAATAAAATGAACCTTTTTGTCTATGACAAATATTACTGCTATTTTTAAAAATGCACTTAATTGAGAGGTGTGACATGCATGGAAAATGAACTAATCTTAAGTACAATTCAATCAATTTTTAATAAATACATGCACCTATGAGACCATCAAACAAATCATGGTGTATAGTATTTCTAGCTGTTCAGAAATTCCTTTATGCTGCTTTCTAGTCAATTGCCTTACACTTCCACAGAGGCAACCACTAATCTGACTTCTAAGAAGATAAATTAGCTTTTACTCTTCTTGAATTTGATATAAATTTAACTATATAATATATACTCTTTTCCATGGCTTCTCTGTTCAACGTGTTTTTCTTTTTCTTTTTCTTTTTTTTAAGATGACATTTCATTTATCAGTAGTTTGTTCTAATCTTAGAGTAATATTTTATTGTATTTTCATATTGAAATTTATCTATTCACTTGTTGACGGACACATAGGGTATTTTGAATTTTGTTCGATTGTGAGCTAGGTTGCTATAAACATTCTTGTACAAATCATTTTTGTGCACAATCTTATTTAGCCTTGATATCACTTAAGAGTAGAATATCTAAGTCATAGGGTAGGTTTATTTTTAACTTTACTAAGAAAACTAATTTCCAAGGTGACTGTGCTATTTCCTTTTTCAATTAGCAGTGTATGAGATTTCCAGATGGCCCACATCTCAACACTTAATATTTTAAAACTTTATAGTTTTAGGTCTTTTAGTATGTGTGTGAGTAATATATCTCCTTGTGACTTTGTTTTGCATTTAGTTGACAATGAGATGATCTTTTTTTTTCATGTGTCTGTTGGCCTATCATCCATCTTTTGTGAAATATTTTGTGAAACTCGTTTTCTATTTTAAAAGGAGTCACTTTATTTTAGTATTGATTTGTAGAAATTATTTATTGAGGATATAAAATTTTATTATATATAAGTGTTGCACATATTTTCTCCCAGTCTACTGTTTACCTTTTTATTTTTTTCATAATGGTGTTGTTTTGATTAGCAGTAGATTTTAGTTTTTATATCTTACTTTTGAATTTGTCTCTCTTGTGGTTAGTATTTTTAAGTCCTTTCTAAAAAAGTCTCTGTTTCCCCTTCTTCTATGATTTATTTCAAGTTAATTTTTGTGTATGGTATGGGTCACAGATACTTTTTTCTAGCACCATTTGTTGAAAAGTTTTCCCATTAAGTTGAGTAGATATCTTGGTTCTATTTTTGACCTTTCCATTTTATTTCATATTATACTGGTCTATCCTTACAAAAGAGTCACACTACATAAATTACTGTCACCTCTTAGTAAATCTTGAAATCATGTAGTTTAATTCCCTTTTTAAAAAAGTTATTTGAGAGAGAGAAATAGAGAGAGTACATAGGGGGAGAGAGGGAGGAGCAGAGAGAATTTCAAGCAGATTCCCCACTGAGCATTGAGCCCTCAGAGCTCCATCTCAGAACCCTGAAATTATGATTTAAGCTGCAATCAAGAGTCAGACACTTACCTAACTGGGCCACACGGGCACCCCAATTACTTTGATTTTATCCTTTTTCCAAATTGTTTTGCTATTCTAGATATTTTACAGTGGATTTTAAAATCAGCTTATCAGTTTCTACAAGAAAGATTCCTAAAATTTTAATTGTAATTGCATTAAATCTATAGATCAATTTGGGGAGAATTGATAACTCAATAATTTTGAATCTTTTAAGCCACAAACATATTATTTCTCTACACTATTTAGAGCCTTTAATTTCTCACAGCAATATTTTGGTGAAGTTTTATATGTCATTAACTTAAATTTATTCCTAAAATTTGATTTTTGATGCTACATAAACTAAGAGGTTTAATTATACATGGGTGTCAAATTTTATCAAATGATTTTCTTTATATGTTTAGATGGCCATATAGTTTTTATAGTTAATATAGTACATTATTCATTGCTTTTCAAATTCTCATTCAACTTTGTATTCCTTAGATAATCTCCACTCGGTCATGGTTTATATATTTTGAAATCAATTTATTAAAACTTTGGAAAGAATATTTTTGTTTGGGTTAATGATGGATATTAGTTTGTAAGTTTTTTTCATGTTTCATATCAAGGTCATGCTGGCCTCAAAATTAGAATGTTAACAATTATATATATAATTAATTATGTAGCATTAATATATTTATTAATTACATATTATATATCAATTACATTTGATATATAACATATAATATGTTCACACAGTATAGAATAGTAATATATAACATTATTAATATATCACATATTAACTATGTATGTATTTTGAAAAGACAAATTGGAACAGGAAAAATCTAATCCTATAAGATTACATGTAAGGTGATATTGATTATAAATTTGAATACTTTATATTTAACTACTTCATTACCTTTTGTCTATGTTAATATTTATGTTTATATTTAAACATAAGTACAGTAAGTTACTGTATAAGTAAGTTACTGTATAAGGCATGAAATTTTTTATAATAGTTAAACAATTTTATGTTTGCTGTTTGAATTCTCACACAGAAAAATATAAATTAGGTATGGTAAAATAGTTATTCATTATCACCTCTTAACATTATTATAGTTGAATGCCTTTTCTCCATCCATTGCTCCTTGACCCCAATTAGGAAAAAGAAAATAACTGAAAAGTAGAGAAAACCTTGTTTCTTCAAGAAAACATGAGGAAAATATTGTGAAGCAACCCTTCTCAGTACTGCAATGTCTTGAGCAAGATGGAAGGCAGCATAAATGCTCTCTGGCACTTACCATCATAGTGTTCTCTGGAGTCCAATATAGAAGTCCTGCATTCTACACATCATCTGTCTAAAAGGCTCATCTAAATATCCATTGGCTATGGTGATATGATTCAGAACCACAGAGCATTCAAAAAAGAGACAAAGAATCTCCTTTGGAGTTGAGGTTCAACCATAGTTGTTAAGGGTAGAAGTGGAAATCACATGAGCACAGAAGGCAATTGAAGACTAGCCTGAGATTTTTCCCACCACAGCATTCACTATTGAAATATAGAGAGCAGAGTTCTAAGGGATAAATATACAGCTTCAAGAATTTGTATCCAGGTATATTTTACTTAACTATAATGGCAATACAGAGACATATTTGAGCATGCAGTATTAGAGATCAGAATAATAAGCCCAGCTTATGGAAAAATATTAGGTCTATCAGGAATAAATCCAAGTTTAAAATCAGGAATGAGGAGAAAAAAAAGAAATCATGGTAAAAGGAAGAGCGATAGGTATCTAATCCCCCAAACTTTAAAATTAAGATCAAGGAATAACCATTATATTAATCAAAGAACTTTTGACAAAGTAAGCATATAAATGTCAAATATCTGTTTATAATATGTAAATACCAAAGATTGGGAGGGGAGTTTGAAGAAGATATATTAGTTTCCTTATTTTTCAGAATAGGAAGTCAATAGAATTTATCTAAATTTGAAACATAAGGTTAAGAAAATACTCTAACATCGTAAAGTATGTCTAATCTAATATATTGATTTCAGATTGCTCTTTTGGTAATTAAAGTCAGGTGGTAAAGCAACATATATCTGAAGCTCAGTATTTCTTAATTTCAATGCAGGTTTTGTCGCATACCTTTGGTTAAGTGTAACTAATTTTTAATTAAAAGTCTAAATAAGTGTAGCATTGTAGTGTGATAACCATCTTCCCAAAATAACGTACATTTATTTATCATTTATTATTTAGATGGATGTATTTACATAGACATCCCTAAAATATTAGTCCTTAAGTGTTGACAATGATTATTTATGAGTGGTAAGATATGGAGTAATTTTGAAAATATTTTCTTGTGTATTTTTGGGTTGTTTGATTTCTTATAATGCTTATATAATATTTGCATTACTTATATATAAAATCATCCTTCTAAAATTACGAAAATTAAAGTAAATGATATTTGACTTGAAATACAAACTGGAAACCACCATGGTCAAAGACTTTATATATATATATGTATAAAATAATACTCATAGAAAAAGGACAAAGAACAACAACAAAAGATGAAATATCACTGACCAATACATCAATACATTAAAAATAAATAGTGCAGATTCTCTGGTAATCAAAGAAATTCAAATCAAGTCAACTTTTCTTTCTCTCTTTAATCTTCTAAAGGAGTGTTGAGCTGGTCATCTCACAATCTGATGTTGGAAGATAAACTGATATAACATCTAAAATGCAATTTGGCAACATTTGTCTGAGTTTTAAAAATACTCATAATCCACAACTTCAGGAACTTCAGCCTGTAAACATACTCAAAATGTAAACAAGCACTAATAAAAATAGATGACAGATTATGTATTTCACTGTTATTGCTAGAAAAGAAAAACAAAAAATAATCTGAAAGTCCAACAATAGAAATTAGTCTATGAGAAATAATAGTTTCCATTTTTTGAACTTTCATAACATGCCCAATTTTGTCAAGGGCTTTCCATATGTGATCTCATTTTATCTTTATAATTACAGAAGGAATAAAGGTTATTGATATTTTGCACTTGAGAGACTGCCCATCTGAGAGGTTAGGAAACTTAGTGGAGATTACCGAAATCATATGTGGTAAGGATTGGATGCAGTGTCTGAAAATGAACGTTCTTCAATTTTATGCACTTCCTTCCTTTCTATTAATATTGTACATTCATTTTAACTGAGGGTTTCGTTTTGTTGAGTCATCATTGAATTGACCTATCCACAATGCTGGTCAAGTGTAAATGTCATTTTATTAACATTTGGTTATAGAGATATAAAGATTTGAAAAAAATAAATACCAAATTTTGGTTCTCAACTCCTCATGTTGGGAGCTTGGAAGTTACACTCTATCCTAAGAGCAAGTAAAAAGTTGAACAAACTGAATAATCAACAACTCTTCTTGGATCCCTAAGAGGATCTAAGAGGGGAGGGTACAGTGCAAACTGCTGCCCACAGGATTGGAGAGACAGACAGGTTGCTACAAGGAGTCACAGCTTATCAGCATGAAGACTCAGGAGTAGAAACCTCCGTGGGAACCAGTGCCTGGGTAGGAAAACCTGAACAGTAATTGAGTAATTGCTGAAGGCTCAGTGTAGACAACTCTGAGAGTTGAACATTCCAGAGAGACCCAGTCTTGATGTGGGGAAAGCGCCATAGTTTTGTGAGATTTACCTGTGGGAGATTGATCAGGTTCTTAAAATAAATGTTGGAGAAAAATCTCCTCATGCTTTTGGCAGGGGGAGAGGAAAAAGGAGTCATTGTATAATGCACTAGAACACACTGAAATTCTTAACAAGGCCAGCTTTCCTGAGAAGCTGATTAAACAGAGAAGCTGAGAAGCTGATTAAATCTGTTCGGATTTTATCAGAGACTAACTGAATGGGGGGCAGGGAAATATCCAACTCCAGCCATCCTGGCCCACCTGAGGGGGGAGAAAAATATCTGAGAAACACCTGTAATTTTCACAGTCCAGGAGCATAGTCTTACTAAAAGACTGAGACTTAGTCACAGGACTGCTGGTTCTGTGGTTCACCTCAGAATGGTTCACCTCCCCCCACAGCTCACCACCCATCACTAAAGGCCTGTTTACAGCAATTTCCTTTACCAGGTACAACATGTCTGGCTGTCAGGAAAAAGTTATAAAACATTTCAAAAAGCAAAAACAACAACAACAAAAAAAGCAATTTGAAGAGACTGAGTGAGCATGAAAACCAGACATGGCAGGGATATTGCAGGGATCACATCGGGAATTAAAAACAACAACTATGATTAATATGCTAAAGATTCTTATATATAAAGTAGACAGAGCACAAGGACAGATGGACAATATAAGCAGAGAGATGGAAATCCTAAAAAAAGAACCAAAAACACGGTAACAAAAATGAAGAATGTCTTTGTGAGCTCATTAGTAGACTAGACACAGCTGAGGAAAGAACCTCTGCGCTTGAGGACATCTCAATAGAATCCTTTAAAACTGCAGAGAACAGAGACTGAGAAAAATAGAACAGAATATGTAAGGCCTGTAGGACAGTTGTAAAAGGTGTTAACATCTGCATAATGGGAACACAAGAAACAGAAGAGAGAAAGGAACAGAAGAAATATTTGAAACAACAATGACTGAAATTTTCCCCAAATTAAAAATTTGGTGTGTAAATGTTTCTCACAATGTTGTTTTTTCAAAAATATTATTTTTTTGTTATTAAGATTTTTTTTAAAGATTTATTTATTTATGCTAGAGAGAGGAGAGAGTGCGTGAGCTGGAGGAAGGGCAGAGGAAGAAGGAGAGAACCAGACTCCCTGCTGAGCACGGACCCAACATGGACTTGATCTCACATTCCTGAGATCATGACCTGAGCTGAAATCAAGAGTCAGATGCTTAACCCACTGAGTCATCCAGGTACCCCTATTACTGTTTTTAATTTTAATTCTAGTAGTTAACATACAGTGTTATATTAGTTTCAGATGTAAAATACAGTGATTCAGCAATTCTGTACATTAATTCAGTGCTCATCATAAGTGTACTCTTAATTTCCTTCACCTATTTCACCCATCCCCACCACTGATCTCCTCTCTAGTAATCATCAGATTATTTTCTATAATGAAGAATCTGTTTCTTGATTTGCCTCTCTCTCTCTTTTTCCTTTGTTTGTTTGTTTCTTAAATTCCACATATGAGTGAATCATATAGTATTTGTCTTTCTCTGACTTATTTTGCTTAGCATTATGTTCTCTAGCTTCAACCATATTGTTGCAAATGGCAAAATGTCATTCTTTTTTATGGCTGAGTAATATTCCATTACATATATAGTCCACATTTTCTTTATCCATTCTTCTATTGATGTACACTTTGGCTGCTTCTGAGATTTGGCTACTTTAAATAATGCTGCAGTTAACATAGGGGTGCAGGTATCCCTTTGTATTAGGGTTTTTATATTTGGGGGTAAATACTAGTAGTGCAATTACTGAATCATAGGGTAGTTCTATTTTTAGCTTTTTGAGAAAACTCCATACTGTTTTCCAGAGTGGCTTCACCAATTTACATTCCCATCAACAACACATGACAGCTCCTTTTACTCCACATCCTTACCTATCTGTTGTTTCTTATTTATTTATTTAATTATTTATTTAATTTTAGCCATTCTGACAGGTGTGAGGTGATACTTCAATGTGTTTTGATTTGCATTTCCCTGATGATGAGTGATGTTGAGCATCTTTTCATGTGTCTATTGGCCATCTGTATGTCTTCTTTGGAGAAATGTCTGTTCATGTCTTCTGCCCATTTATTTTTTTAAGATTTTTATTTATTTATTTGACAGGCAGAGATCACAAGTAGGCAGAGAGGCAGGCAGATAGAGAGAGAGGTGGAAGCAGGCTCCCTGCTGAGCAGAGAGCCTGATGAGGAGCTCAATCCCAGGACCCAGGGACCATGACCTGAGCCAAAGGCAGAGGATTTAACCCACTGAGCCACCCAGGTGCCCCCTGCCCATTTTTAAATTGGGTTATTTCTTTTTGGGGTGTTGAGTTATACCAGTTCTTTATATATTTTGGATACTAACCCTTTACCAGAATTGTCATTTACAAATATCTTCTCCCATTCAATAGGTTGCCTTCTAGTTTTGTAGATTGTTTTCTTTGTTGTGCAGAAGTCTTTTATTCTGATGTAGTCCCAATAGTTTATTTTTGCTTTTATTTCCCTTGCCAGAGGAGACATATAGAAAATTGTTGCTAGGGCCAATGTCAGAGAAGTTACTGCCTGTGTTCTCTTCAAGGATTTTTATGGTTTCAGGTCTCACATCTAGGTCTCTAACCCATTTCAAGATTATCTTTGTGTATGTTGTAAGAAAGTGGTCCAGTTTCATTCTTTTGCATGTAGCTGTCCAGTTTTCCCAACACCTTCTGCTAAAGAGACTGTCCTTTTTCCATTGCATAGTGTTTCCTCCTTTGTTGAAGATTAATTGACCATATACTTGTGGGTTTATTTCTGGATTTTCTATTCTATTCCACCATATGTCTATTCTTATGCCAGTATCATACAGTTTTGATTACTACAGCTTTGTAATATAACTTGAAGTCTGGAATTGTGAGACCTCCAGTTTTGTTTCTTTTTCAAGTCTTGTTTGGCTATCCAGAGTCTTTTGTGGTTCCATACAATTTTGGGATTATTTGTTCTGGTTCTGTGAAAAATGCTGTTAGTATTTTGATAGGAATTGAGTTAAATCTATAGATGGCTTTGGGTAGTATAGACATTTTAACAATATTTGTTCTTGCAATCCATGAGCATAGAATGTCTTTTCAGTTTTTGTGTCCTCTTCATTTCTTTCATCAATGTTTTATAGTTTTCAGAGCACAGGTCTTTCATTTCTTTGGTTAAGTTTATTCCTAGGTTTTAAAAAAATATTATTCTAGATATTCATAATGAGAAAACAGATTAGCATATATTTTATATGAATCTATACTCATTAAGAGTTTTCAAAGAATATATAATGATCTAGGAAAATACATAAAATATTAAATTAAGTGGGAAAAGAACATAAAACATTTTATGTCACATCTCAGTTCTATCTGTCGATACAGAGAAATATCAGAAAAAAGGTAGAAATAAATAAAACATCTTAATATGATATCTGAGTGGGCTTACATATAATATTTACTTTTTCTTTTTCTTCATCTTTTTTTGAAATTTTATAATACATTCATGCACTATTTTTCATCATTGGAAAAATAAGACACTTTTTAAGAAGAGGATATTATATGAGAGTATTATTTAACAGATGCACAACAGCCAAAAACTATCATCTTTCAATAAAAGTGCCATTGCAGTGAGGTGGGAAAGTGGCTATCTGTTCTATAGTGGTTCTGTGTCTATTCACAATCCAAGTGAAAAACAGTTAATTTGATTCCTAACTCTATACTCACAAAAAATAAAATCAATTATAGGTGAGATAGGTAAAAAGCAAAATAAAAACAAACAAACAAACAATTTTGCCCAACAGAAATGTAATGAAAGCCAATTTTTATCAAGCTGTAATCCACATAGCATACAATCACCATTTAAACTATATGATTCGTTGTTTTTAAATTATTTTACACAGTTATGCCACCATCACCACAATCAACCATTTTGGAAAACTAATTGACCATACCAATTAACATTAAACATTTGTTTTCTCTGTACTACTCCTGTATATACCTAGTACAGATGAGCACATATGTCCACCAAGATATATGTAACAGAGTGCTCATTTCGATACAATTTATAATTGCCAACAATTAAAAAGACCCTAACACTCATCAGTACCGTGGATAATCATATAATGATACATTCACCAATGAAATATTAAATAGTAATGGAAAATAACAGACAGCGCATCTAGGCAGAAGTACGTATTGCATTCAGAGACATAACATTCAAGAAAATAAGCCATCTGTGGATGTGTATTGATGGCATTAACCCATTTATATGAATCAGAAAGAGAAGCAAATGAATGTGTGATAACAGCTGCCAGACCGATCAGTATTTTGTGGAGGATATTGAGTGGGAGAGGACAAGAGCGAGCATTTCAGGCTGCTGGGAATTTTCTATGTCTTCAACTGTGTGATGCTTGCCCAAGAGTATTATATGGAACATTTCATCAGGTGGTACACCTAAAGTTTGTGCGTTTTATTGCACGCACGTTACACTGCATGTACAATTTTTGAAAATTTAAAAAGTGTAATATGAGGCAAGGATAGATTCCCGTAGGTCAAACAACCGAGGAGTGATGGGAATAAAAATTTAATGATATAGAAGATCAGTCTTTTCAAGGAAATAAAGATTGCTTGGACTAGAGCATGATACAGACTTTTCTAAGCAGTTTTATTCATCATTTTTTAGTTGATTTGGCTTGGATTTAAATTATTTTTATATTATGGCAGTTCTGATAGCTAAATTGCTTTCATGATTTGAAATCTCCAGATATATTTAAGGGCAGAAGAAAATAATTGCTATAATGAGTAAAAAAGAACTCTTTCTGCCTCAAGCTTACAAAGATAAGAGGGCATTTAATGGAGCTTTTCGTTTAACTTTAAAAGCACTCTGCATGGGGGAACTCTCTTTCCATATAATTTAATGATCCAGGAAGAGTTTTCATGAATGGCAAACTAGTGTGCTGTGTATAGGGTGGAAAAGAAGCAGAGGGAGTGAGTGGGTTGGCTTACGCCGTAAAAGAGGTGGTAATGTTTACCCTATCAGAACTGGGCTAGAAAAAGACAAAATAAAGCTAAGGAAATACACATTAGGTATGACACAAAAAAGAGTACCTAGTACTGCATTGTGGACAGTAGCTCTTTGAAGGGTCCCTTGACTCTTACCTATGACCAGACAGAGAAGGAAAAACAATGAAGTAGGACAGATTATTTACAAAACCCCAAGAAGATATCTGGCCAGTTTCCTCTGTTCTGTGAGGCCAATCCCATTCACTCATTTTGGTATATATGTATATCATATATATGAGATATATATATATATATATGTGTGTGTGTGTGTGTGTGTATATATGTATATATACATATATATATATCATTATTATGAAATCATCTGATCAGTATTTTTCTTTACATTAACTATTTCTTATAAATCAGTCATATTTTTGTTAAGCAATACTGTAAGAAACTGTATTTGGGGGTTGCTACATTCTTAAAACCTAGTCATATATATATGTATATATTTTTTAAACAATATATAGGGATAATCTGAAAGCCTCTCTCACATCAACAGTGGTGTAAGTATCATCATTTGAATAACATTGACTTAAGGGACACCAAATGGCGCACTTAATTTCAAAGTGTGGCCTTTATTATAGGAAACCTATTATGGTATCTGAAGTTACCATCAAGAAAGAGAAATCTTTGCATTAAGACAGTAACTTTTAATGGTCCTAAACTGGGAAATGTAAGTGTGTCAACAGAGAGGGAAAAGTCATTATCAGACATAATTACAGATAATCTTACCCCTCGTATATAGCAGGACTCTCAGGGAATGAATTAGTAGAAACTCACATTTTGATCTTTGAGGCAGGGAGATCATAGACCCTGGCATAGGACTGAACAGAGTTAGGGAACACAGTGAAAATATCAGGACAGATATATAGATATATAGATCTATATGGCCAAGGAGAGCAATCATGATGTTAAGGGAAGTTTCAAAATCTAGCCTAGCTATATTACAAACATCAGTGAATAAGACACATTGCTATTAGTGAAAATGTGGGATGGAATGGAAAAGAATATAAATCACATCTATATGGTCAGTTGGTTTATGACAAACTTACTAACAGAATTAAATGGGCAAAGGAAATTCATTTCAACAAATGATGCTGAATTAACTAGATATTCGTAGGAAAAAGTGAAACTTGGCCATTACTGATGCTAAATGTTAAAAGTAACTCAAAATAAATCATTGTCATAAGGGCAAACTTAAAATAATAAAACTTTGAGAATAAAACAGGTAATGATCTTTGTGATTTTTGGCTGAGCAAAGATTACTTCCAGCATAAAAAGCATGAACCATTAGAGAAAAACTGGATAAATTGGACTGCATCAATTTTTCCCCCAAAAAACCTCTTTAAAAGACATTTAAGAAAACTTAAAGGCAAGCCACAGAGTGAAGAAATCCTTCCAACACACATTATAAGACAAAGGACTTTTATCCGGAATGCATAAAAACCCCTTGCAACTCACAAGAAGGCGCACAACCTAATAATATATGGGCAAAATTTAAATAGAGATTTCGCTAAAGAAGATATGCAAATGACCCACAAGCACATGAAAAGATACTCAATATCATTAGTCATTAGGGAAATGCAAACTAAAACCACAAAGAGATACCAGTACATACTGCTGGGCAAGGGGGAACCGGAGTGTCCTGATTTAACTTTTGGAGGGTTTTTTCTTGTATTTTAACAACAAGTCTTTTCAATTTTCAAGGGCAAATGTAAGCAGGAATCATTAACAAGCCAACCCGAAGGGGGGAGAGGGTACATGATTTCATTAGGCCAATTAAAAAAATGGTTTCTAAAGATGCTGTTTTTCATCTTTTCCATAATGAACCTGGGAGGCGTGGGTTGCTAAGTTTTGTGTGCCATTTCAGGCTGGGATAATGGGCTCCCCTGGGTCCTACCTCAGTTCTGCTGCCTTGCTCTGTCAGGCAGGGAAACAAAGACACCAACTTGCATCCCTGGCTTTGTCATATCCATGCCTGAACATGATTTTATGTAGGTGGTTCTGGAAATATGGGGATTTAAGTTCCCCTACTCCAATAATTGTCTCAGAGAAGTGGGATTTTGTGAGGTTGAGAGGAGAGAGAAGATGAAGGCTATTACTGAATAAATGTCCTGCTTCTGCTGTTGGGATAGATACATCATCGTCCCAGCTGTCACCAGTCACCACTAAATGAGCATGCGTTTGTCACACTTCATTTAGCAGGCTTTCAGTACTGGCTGAGCTTGAGCCTGGCCAAGATTATAGACTATTTAAAGTCTCTAAACCAGAGTTCATAATAAATCCCCCCACAAAGCCAGAGCCAGTGGTGAAAGGAGCCAGGTTATTGCAAGGCTTTGTGAAAAGGATAAAGGTAGAATCAATACTGCAGAAAAGAACTAGGGAAACGAAAGAAGGCAGACCTCTTGGAGGTCTTTAATATGCATGGGTTTTTCTGTGCCCCACTAGCTACAGGCAAATCACTATCATCAATCCCATAATCATTGAAAACAACAACCAATAAAGGTAATGGAAACTCTAAGAGTTCAAGGAACTGGGGGGTGTTTTTCCAAGGGGGGTTGGAGCAGGAAGCAAAAAGAGTCACTGCTCAGCCTTGGTACTCTTACAACTTCACTAATATGTATAAGCATATGTCTGTGGTTGATGGAAGGAAGCTGTGGCATGGGGCAAGTTTGGTCCTTTCCTTGCAATCACTTAGAATGGGTAGTGACCTATTGTAAAAGCCAGAAAAATATGTGTACGAAGCAGTTGATCTCATCCTGAATGGCCTTCTGATCAGTGTGAGCTAGGAGAAATACTCACCTCAAACCTGTTCTCTCTCATCTGCCCTGTGATGTGGATGTCAACACCAAAAAAGATGTAGAGAATCCAAAAGTGGAAGGAAATCCTAGAGTGCCTGCTAGAGAATGTGGATAGATACAAGATTCTGGTCTGTGAAGAAGGAGGGGAGGCAGGTTAAAATTATATGGCAGGAACTGGAACAAAGGCATTGGGGACTGTTCAAGTCAGCAGGGAGGATGAGCCAAAGTAGAGAGAGAGCTGTGTGAAGAATGGGTGAAGCAGAACATGCCAAGGGGAGAGAATATGAGGTGTCCCTGGAGAGGTCAGATTATGAAAGGGCTTCAGATCCATCCTATGGAGTTTCAACTTTATGCTGAAGATAATTGAGAGACATGGGAGAGTCCTAAGGTATTGAAGGATCTTAAGAGTGTTATAAGGAGATTATTATACCTCCAGTATGGAAAATAGGTTGGGAGGGAGCAAAACTAAAGGCAGAGAGGTTGGTGGAGATGGCTATACTGGTCCAGATCTATTATGATGAACTGACCTCCTGAAGAAACAAAGGTGGAGAAATGGGGAAAAAAAGGTGTCCAGTCAGTGTTGGCATGGATTTTTGATTAGTTGACTGGTCTCTGTGTTCCCTGCTTTGCTGTTTGAAGTACGACTGACAGTGCAAATGTCTCAGCCCCAACTCACTCTCAGTCATGGAAAGCCCAATACTTGTTGCTAAAGTCTCCATTCACTGATAATGCCCAAGAATCTTTAGGGAGCATCCTCATGCTTGAATTTGAATTTGAAAGACTATGGTACCATTATAAGAAGTTGGATCTTCTAGTCTAAGAGGATCAGTAATGCTACTGGTGTTACCTCCAGTCCCAGAGGCCCAGGTATGGCAGGTGAAACCTAGTCAAGAAAGATTATCCTGCCTCTGTGGTGCAGCTACTGTTACATTTGTGTGATTCCCCTGTTGTGTCCAAAGCAATGTTAAATACTTGCTCTATTACAACCATTGCGCAGACCCCTGCTGAAGCTACAATGATTTTTTTTTACTTAGTCTTTCACAAACCCCAGTGGTAATTTGCTCAGCGAAGAACATACCCAAAAGAATTGTCATGAACTTCCAACATTAAATTTATATAGACCCCATCACATTGTTTCTTCCTTAGGATGTCAGTTTGCCCCCATAAACTAGGATAGAAGAGTGTCCATTCTCTGCCATCTTAGGGGGCCAGAGCCACCATTTTTGTATAGTACCAATGTCCTAGGTCAAGTTCCCAGAAGCTGACTCTGAGTTGACGATTCCTGTGAAAATAATTTATTTTAAAAGTGCATCTAGGGAAAAAGTATAAGGGAGCAGAGCAGGGAAGAAGGAAGAAGACAAGCAAGGATGCAGCTTCAGGAAAAGCCTGTTTTAGTCTAATCCTACAGGGGTCTATGGAGTCTAAGTTACGTTTCAGAATTTTCCTTCACTCAAGGCAAAGGAGTTGGGCTTTCCTACTTGTTGTCCAAGGTCTATTCCAGGGGTTGTCAACTGACAGACACTTCCTGATCTGTGCTGGTGATGTGGGCAGAGAAGCTTCAGTAGCCAAAGGACAGTCCTGCAGGTGTCTGCAGGTATGAGACTTAGGCAATAGCCCATAGAGCTGAGGGATGGGAATACAGAAAGGGTGAGAGGGACCTGAGGGGAACTGGGAGGAATGCCAGCTGTCCTCAAATTATGCCTGGATTTGTAATCTCCTAATACTTTTATCATGGGTGAATCATTGCATTCATTGAATCTGGGGTTTCTGTCATGCCCATTTTTTCCCCTATCCAATCACATTCTAAAGATTTTGAACTTAAAGGGAGAAGGTGGGGGACTATTGATTGTTCCCCTTCTGAAAAGCCATGAATTCTCTATGCAAATATCCTTATCACTTTCAATCTCTACATTTCAATTTTGTCTCTCTCCCCTATATGTCCAACATTTGTGTTTCCACCTCATCAGAGATTCTCTTACCATTAAATTCTTGGAATGAGGAAAGATCCAGAATGATACCCAGGATTTTTACTTCATCTACTGTGTTTCAGATCATTGGCTTCTCTAGGCATGAGTCTGAGCTCCTTGTGGGCACTTTCTCGGGTTCACGCAGCTTGCAGGGCAAGGGATTGACATTTGGGAAATACTGCTGGGTTTCCTGAAGATGATGAAAAAGCTATAAGAGAACCTCAGAGAGGACCTTCAGGCCAGATTCTTTGCTGAAACTAAAGATATAAAAGGAACTCAGGGGTATTTGTTGTTCTAAGGTTCACAGTTCCTACAACCATAGAGTGATAGAGCTCTCTCAGAACAATGGGATTTTTTAGTTATCTCCTTTATGGTACGAAGCAAGAAACCAAAGCCCAGAGGCTGAGTGACCCATGCACTGGTCGCTCAGTTAACTGGTTGTAAGACCAATGCTGTGGAATCAGAGTCTCATGGTTTCTATCAAGGTAAATACATTCCTGAATATAAAAATGAAAATGGCTATTAAAATTGTCTAGATTTTATTTCCCCAAAGTCACCATTTTATTCCATTCCTCCAATCTTCCATGAAAATCTTCAAAACGTTTTAAACTAATTTCTGTTTGCCTCAAAAACCATGGTCTAAATATACCAAGTTATTTTATGCTGTTTGTAGTTGTCAATCACTCTATAAATATTTACTATCCTCATGAGCCCAAAAGAGTTCAAAGAAAATACTCTTTCCAGGAAAGTTGAGGCAAAATCTAAGCACATATTCCAATAAATATGATGACTCAGGCTGTAGTATTCCAGCAGATGCAATAACCCGATCTTAGGAGTCAGATGTGCTATTTAGGTTCAATTCCCAGGATTCCCTGTACCACCATTGCTTAGTTCTGTGGCCTTGGACAAGTTATTTAATCTTTCTAACTTATAATTTATACAAAATATGCGCAGTAATAATAGTCTTCCTCACAGAGTTGTGTAACAGTAATAATTAATGTTGTCCGTAATGCCTTTAGCATGATACCTAGAATACAAGCATCCTACTCATAGTTCTTCTTATTATTGACTTTATTTTACATTTTTCATTATTGAGATGTAATTGATACCTCATAATTCATTATTTTTGAAGTGTACAATTCAGTATTGTTTAGAATATTTCACAAAGTTTTGCAATCATCATCACTCTCTAATTCCAGAACATTTTCATCATCTGTAGAAAAGCTACCATACCTTTTCGTAGTGGTTCCCCTTCTTCCATTCCTGCTAGCCTCTGGCACTTACTAATTTACCTTCTGTATTTATGGGTTTACTTATTTTAGACATTTTGTATGAATGGAATTATACAATATGTAACATTTTTGTGTCTGGCTGCTTTTATGTGCTCAAGTGTCAGCCATGTTGTACTATGTATCCGTTCTTCTTTCCTTTCTATGGTCAAATAAATACTCCATCCTATGGATATATCACATTTTGTTTATCCACTCATCAACTGATTAACACTTCAGTTGTTTGACTTTTGGCTTATGAATAATGCTGCTGTGAACATTCATGTACAAGTTTTTCTGCGGATACATATTTTCAGTTCTCTTGAGTATATGCCTAAGAGTGGAAATACTATGTCATCTGCTAATTCTATGATTAATGTTTTAAAGAACTGAAAAACTGTTTTTCAAAATGGCTGCACTCTCTTACATTTCTACCAACAATGTAGAGGATTATAATTTATTCATATCCTGTTCAACACTTGTTATTATCTTCTCTTTTGATTATAGCCATTCTAGTATATGCGAAGTGGTATCATATGATGGTTTTGCTTTGCATTTCTTTAATGATTAGTGGTCTTGAGCATCTTTTCATGTCCTTATTGGCCATTTGTATGTCTTTTGGAGAGCTGTCTATTCATCTTTTGCCCATTTTAAATTGCATTTATTTTTCTTTTTATGGTTGAGTTGTAAGAATTCTACACATTTTATTGGGTGTTAGTTTGCTAACACAATGTTACAAACACAAAGAAGAAAATATAGATACATTCTTGCTTTTGTGATATTATATTCTAATGCAGATATAGATAACAAAAAAAGGCAAACAAGTAAATGAGCAAGAAAATAATAATACATGTTATAAAGAATAATAATAATAATAAATGAGAAATATAAATAAAATAATATAAATTATATAAATATATAAATATATTTATAAACATATAAATATAAATATAAATAATATAAATAAAGATATTTATATTATTTATATAAATATAAATAAATAAAAAATAATAATAATAAATGAGAATAATATATGTTATAAAGGAAAGAAAATGGGGAATATAACAGTGACAGGCAGAGTGGGGACAACATAAGATATGGTGGAAAGAGAAAGATACACTTTCAGCTTTCATTCGAAACCTATAGCAGTAGAACTAACCTATTATGGAAAGATAAGCTATTACAGAAAAGATACAGCAAGATTTCAGTAACATAAACCAAAAAAAGAAAACTGTACTCTAAAATAAAGTGTTACCCATAACTGAAAATGGCCCTTTTAGCTTAGTCACATTATTCGTAGAAATTTTGATCAACTTGGCCCAAATCTGCAATTATTTGACAATGTGTAATTTTTGTCCAAGGTTCCTTTCACATGTCAGCATGTAGGCAAAATTTGCCTTGACATATTTTAAAAAAAGAAATATTGTACCTCTTGAATTCAGGGACCATACAGTGCTTTTTCCAGTTTATCAGTAAGTACATATTTATTAAGTATACAAAATTCAAGGCTAGTCCCTACCAGTTTATAGTAATGAGGCCAAAGGGTAAGGTATAACTTTAACTTATCCTCTCTATTAAGAAAATAGATGGCATGGGGGAAAAAAATCAGGCATTCAAAAATGCTAGAGCTAAGTTCTATGCTCCTAACGTTGAACTTTCTTTGAAATCATTTTCCAAAGCAAATCCATAAAATATGAGGGGACCATATTTCCTATTTGCAAACAATGCATAAAACATTAAGTAACAAGAACAATATTCACATTTTAAAAATGCAATTTGGAATGTAGTGCTCCCTTGCTTGTTTTGGAGCCAGCTGCTAGAGAATATGAATAACAAGATCAGAAAAATCCAATAAAGGCTAAGTGTGCTTGTGGGTAATTCCCCCATCATTTGGGTGTAGTTCCACCAAGATGAAGGACAGGTATGTGAAACTAGTGCACACATCTCACTAGAATCTAAGCAAAACAACAAACAAACAAAACAATAACAAAAAAACACAAGGAAAACCCCTCTGTTCAAAACATCAATGTAATGCAACTTGAACTATTCAACCAAGCACCCAGCAATACCTTATTATGAAGGCTGATGCTTTCACTAAATTGAAGAGCAGAAATTCAAAACTGGAAGTTAGCAAAAATGACTTCAGAGTAATATATGGAAAGTAGTATCTATTATTGGTAGCTATTAGATATCAATTTTTGAAAAAGCCATTTATTGTCTACCTACCATTTACCAGATGCCATTTTTTAGACGCTGGAACACAAAGATAAGAAAAACAGACAAGGCTTCATTCTTAGTAAGGCTACTACATTCTAGTGGAAGACACAGATAATAAACAAACAAACAAACAAATAAGAGAACTTTGGGATATAATAAAGTGCTAACAAATTATATATAGGGTTATATATAATGATAGGAAGGGTTAAATGGGGACAGGATTAAAAAGGGTGATTAACAAAGATCTCTGTATTATAAAATCAGATCTATGATTATAAAATGGGACTTGAGATTTGAAAAACTAGGCTTGAATAAAATATTTCATGTTGTATTTTTTGTATATGCTGTGTGTGTTATTTAACCTTTGTTACAATTAAAAAAGGAATTCTAGTTTGAGTTGTTTTTCACTACTTTTCTAACCTCATTTTTATTACTTTGTACATTTACAAAGGTTTGAATCAATTATTATTTTGGGGGAGAATATTAACATATTAAAATAACTTCTGTATTTGAAGGTCTTATATTCTACCAAAAGTAACTCTATTATAACCAATATTGTCCTGCTCCAATACTTAAAGGATTTGCTTGCTTCCTCTCTGTATCAGTTAGCTATCACCACAATAATGCTGTGTAAGAAAATCCCAAAAGTCAGTGTTTAAAACAATTATTTATTCTAGTTATGCATCTGTGAGGTAGACTGATCAAGGATTGACTTTGGACTTGGCTGAAAGCTGCAGAGTGGAGTTTCTCATTTTCCTTAAACCAGTAATTACCTGAGGGAGGGTTCTTTTCATGTAGAAATGTAGAATTGCAAGAGACAAACCTGAACCATGAAGCACATGTTAAGCACATGTACTAACATCCCATTGAGCAAAGGAAGTCACATAGAAAAGCCCAAATCAAGTGGTGGGAGCTATACACTTCCCAATATGTGGCCTGTGGAAGTCTCACTGCCAAGCCCAACATCAACAGAGCACAGAAGTAACCCCTCCCTTGCAGTTAAAAGAAAGGAAGTCAATATTTTCCGTACCTTTCACTGAGCAACTAAATATTGAGCATCTAGTATATTCAAAATATTGTGTTATTTGCTGTGGGATATACTTAAAAATTAAATAGAAGTACAGGCTATGTACAAAGAAACTTATTTAAGTATGCTTATTTGAATCAATAACACAAGGTAGGAATTCTCAAGTATATTTTCAAAGAATCTGGTAAAAGGTCTTGGACATTCAGAGAAGGATGATATTACATGTATTCCTCATCTTACATTGTCTTTTCAATACCGAAGATCTTAGGCTGAAAAAAACGCACACCTACTCACTATTTCTACACATAAACACATAGACAGACACGTGCATGTATGATACATCATGTTGAACATTGAATATATACATAATATTCCATCTTTATAGAAGATGCTGTCAGTAGCCTTTCCATTTCTCCTTGCCACTTACTTTCCTATAGTAACTGTGGCTTTCATTGCAAGAACCTGTAGCCCTCTATGTAAAGGCTTTGTCTTCTCTGAGGTGCATGTGTGTCCTATGCATGGGATTGGCTAGATGAGCCCTGGAGCTCAAGTTCTGGTAGCTGCCCTCAGCTAAGGATGGACCAGACTTGATGGGAAAACCTCAGCTCTTTGCCTCCTGGCTCATTAAGGGTTCTCCTCAGGACCTCAGGACCTCAGCCCTCAGGACCCACAGTGGTACCTGGTTTTAAAACACCTTCTGTTGGCTTCCTTCCCTTCCCTGTCTTACTTCCTCGGTCCTTATCAGTGTGCTTCATGGGATCACCTCCCAAATAAATTAATTACCACTGTACCTGGATCCTTGTTTCAGACTCTGCTTCTGAGTAATCCAAATGAAGATCATGAAATAAACTGGAAATAACTCCATTTGAGGCAGAAACATTAGACCAAAACCAAAAGCCTTGAGGCCGTCAATGTTTGACTTGGTATCTGGCTTGGAGCTTTTAATCTGTGCTGAGTTTCTATATAAAAAGCAGCATTTTCCATCTCTACAGAACACATTATGTGCTTTATCAAGTAGCACAATTCAAGTTAAATTTGCATCACCAAGAAAGATTATATACAACCAGCTGAAAGAATTGGGGATCAGTTCTTATGTCAATAGTTCATTCTTAATGAGGCCTGATAAAAACCAGAGCCGTGCACCCAGAATCTTCTCATTCCTTTCTAACCACTATTAATTCTACCAGCACTTAGTGATAGTTTACTACATGAATGTTTCTATTCTACTTTTTAAGATTAAATATTAGATTTAGGCCTGGTGCCTCCTGCCCTCTAAGTATTTATAATTGAGTTAAGAGTCAGGCATGGAAGGAGGTAATGAAAATTAAACTATGATATAAACTATGGCAATGCCATAATCAAGGAATAAGTAAACTACTATCTGCATGTACCCAAACCTGCTCTGAAGTGGGCCTTGCTAACAAGGTAATCTCAGATAAGCATTAAAATGTAGGTTGGAATAGATTTTTGAAAAGAAAGACAAGCCATTCCTGAAAATATAACATATAGTTTAAAATAAAGGATAAAGTTTCAAATAGTTAAAATAGTTAGAGTTTAAAATAAAGGAAATAGTTTAATATGTATTTTGGGGGGTATTTTTTTGTTTGTTTGTTTGTTTGTTTGTTTTTTCTTTTAGCAAAAAATTCTTTTATTTTTATTTTTATTTTTTTAACAAATGGTGTGGGATTGGACCCAACTTTATGAAATCTGGATCAGGCACCATTTTGTCAGGAAAACAGAATTGTTTTTACCATATTTTATTCAGGGTCAGGGAATTGGTTGCACAGGAGCTGGAGGACAAAGGGACCAATGAGGAAAGTGGTGTCCCACTTGGGAGCAGGAGACCTGCAGCATGCCCTAGCTGCAGAGACTTAGGGGATGTGGCCTTTAGGCTTATTGCCAGCAGGAGACAGAGATAAGAGATGCCCTCCTCTCCTCCCTCCCATGTTCCAGATTCTCACTAAGTCTCCCATTGGCTGAGCCCCATGGAAAAGTGCTTCAGTGGGAGCCTGGGAAATAGCAGGTGAGGAGCCCCACTGTCATGGAGGTTGAGTCAGGGCACAGGTAAGGAGGGGACTGGAGGACAGCCCAGCCTAAGACTGTCACGGGAGCTCAATTTTACATTTAGGTTCTCAGGGTCTTTCTCTGCAAATAGAAATTAACGCCCACTCCCCTCTTGAGAAAGAAATAATGTGTGTGTGTGTGCGTGCGTGCGTGTGCATACACACACATGTGCACACATGTGTATGTGTATGCATGCATTTACATGCGTGTCTATATAGATATGTGTGTGCATATATGTCTGTGTGTATGCATATATATGTGTGTTGTCATGTGTGTGCACGTGTGCCTGTGTATGCATGTGTGTTATCGTGTGTCTGTGTCTGTGTGCGTGTGTGTGTATATGTATGCATACACACATGCACACATATGCATACACACACAAACACACGCACAGCCTGAAATCCTGAGATTGGCATTATAACATCTGTGATCAAAAGTTGAGAAATAACTATTATTTGAAATTCACACTGTAACTTATCAGCAAGTGAAAATGACCCTTCATCTTTCTCAAAAACATTTAAAAAATACGTGTAAGCTCTTCCACATCCTTATGTCTTGGTGTTTAGATCCAATTTATATTTTGAATAAAAGTGGAGCTACTCTTTCTGGAAGCTACCTTGTTCCTATCTTAACCCTTGCTCTTCTGCTTTTTCTCTTACTAGTTAATTACCTGTCAAACCGATGCGGGATTTAGCCCCTCCTCCCATTCCCCTGCACACATTGAAATAATTGTTTTTCTTAACTTAGAGTAGCAGTGCAAGGAGGTTAGGAGTAGTAGAGATGTTCAAAAGAAACTGTTGTTTAAAGGAGGCTCCAGAAAGAGTCAGTCACCAGAAATTGCTGAGTATGTTTACATGCTCAGCACTAGCTTTATGTTTATCTGGGTAAGATATTTTGTGTCATCAGAGTTGTTATAGTCTCTTTGCCTTCTCCCTCCCTTCTTCTCTTCTTCCTTCCTTTCTTCTCCCTTATTTTGGGCACCCTCCTCCTCTCTCTTCCTTTCTTCCTCTTTGTTTCTTCTTTAATACCTTACAACTCTACATAAAGTATTTGAGATTATGATTTTACAACCTGGTTAGAGAAACATGTGAAATGACTAGAGAAGGACAGAACACACGCTAAAGTGGTGATTATGCAACCAGTAAAAGTGAGGAGAAGAGGACAGGGAAGGGCTGTGTGGGCAGTAGCAGTAAGACTTCACACACACTCTGGGATGGGAATTGAGCCTTGAAGATTAGTGAATTTGCACAGACAAGAAGGAGAAGGAAGAGTAAGGTAGAGCGAGGGAATATCAGGTAGAGTCACAGTATTAAGAAAGAAGAGGTGAGGGTAGAAAAAGGGAAACCAGTGTCATAGGGCCCTTCTTCGTAGATGCACCTTCTGGTCAACTAGTTGTCCCCTTGCCGGTCCTTTATTCACATTATAGAGGCAGTGAGAACATTTACTACCTGGTGACCCTTCTATGAATGTTCATCATCCCCAGGCCATCTACAGGAGTGAAAAATTATTCTTCCTTATTTTTTCTGCATTCTTCATAATTTTATCCTCAGTTCTCTTGCAGACACCTACATGAGAAGCACACTTTCATGGTTGACACAAGTGTAGCCACTAAATTCACACAAAATCAGGTTTTTACTTCCCTCACCCCAGGAAAAGCAGGGAAGTTCATGAACAAAGCACCAGCTCAGAGTCAAAAAGAAAAAAAAAGTACATTTTTCATAATAATGGCCACAAAAAAAGAGAAGGGAGAGAAATGTATTTTTAATGTGATATAGCTGTCTCTGAACTTTATTAAAATCAAGGTCCAATTTGACCTTGAAATGAGCCTTGTCAACACTTCTTTTTCATCTTCTCAGCTTTTCTAGCTATTACTGTTTGAGAATAGTTCTGGAACAAAGCTCTTATGTTTCATTCTGGGGCTGCAGCACCTGACTCTTTGTCATCAGTTTACGAAGAAGTGTACTATATATTCAGATTCTAACTGCTGAACATTCTACTTACACAATGTAATTGAGAACCTTCAATGACATCTCAAATTAAACTGAATTTTTCATCTCAGTCTCTCTCTCTCTTGATAAGTTAACAAACACCAAGCAAACATTTTAGGCTCTGGGCCTGCATATATAACCTTATTTTAGTTTTATCAAGATCAGCATGCATTTTATTTTACAGATCAGTTTTCAAAAAGAAATCATCTATTTTGTATCAATATATAAGTATTTACTCACCTGTAGCATGAGTGACAATGGGTGAGAATGGAATGCCAATTCAGAGCCATGGAGGAGGATATTTGGTTAGGCTCACCGAATTACATTGCTATGTAATTCCTTCCTATCTGCTAGCCTGATGGTGACCATTGTTTATATCTTCATTTTAGCAAAATGTCAAATTTCTGCTTGGAAGAGACCTTCAGGAAAGTTCTTGAAAGACCTTCAGGGAACATTAAATATTTAAATCTGTAAGTATGAACCTACTAGTGTACTTGATTTACTTTTGCCTCCTTCCTTTGCTCAGTGTGGTGATTAAGAGCATGGGCTCTGGAACCCAGGTTGTCCCTCCACTATACCAGTTGCCAATATGGCAGCTTGAGTAAATTCTTTAACTTCTCTTTGCCTCCATTTTCATCACATAAAGCAATGGTAATAATAATATTTACGCTGTAGTGTTGTTTGGAATAAACATGATAATACATGTAAAGGACACAAAAGAGTATGTGGCTTTTAATAAGCACTCAATAAATGATAGTTTATTTTTTTCTGGCCATTAATTACCCCGTTCTACCTCACCCTTGGGTTGAACATCATTTATATGATTTTCTAATGACTATTTCCAAAGCATGTTATCATGCAAAATAGATCAAATGAGCTCTATTTAATGATTTAATTAATTAATCGTTTAGGCTGTATTTAAATTAAGTCCTAGATGTTTTTATCTAAGATATATTAATTTGCTTGGCCTATTTCCTAGGCTCTTGTGAATAAAGGATGCCTGAAAGGAATACACCCTTTATTCTTGTCCCAAATTATCCCAATGAGAGGCTCTTTGAAATGACAACCCTGTCAGGAAATTCAAATAATTTTGAAAACAAACAACAAGCAAAACCCAGACCATTTGGCTGTATTCTACATGATAATTAAATGGAGCTTGAGTAACCTTATATTGAGTTAGGGTGATTTAGCACCTTTTGACTTCTTTAATGTCCATCTGAAATTTCAGCAGCTCTTTTTCAGACTGAAATGTGGTTTTTAACTCTGGGGAATCTAATCAAAATGAGTGAAAACAGAAGAGAAACAATGGATTATTATGCCTTGTGGGTTGTGGGTGTGGATTTTCTTTTCCTTTTAATTTTTTTTTTCCTTTTTGGTAATGAATTCAAAACATTTATGTTGTGCCAAGATTATGTTTTCTTGGCACTGGAGAAGTAACACAATGTAACAGAAATACTATTCCAGTCCACTGACTATCCCCCATGATGGCATTTTGGAAAGCAAAAAGGGATTTCTTTCTGATTTACTCCCATTTTTTTTTTAAGAAACAAAGGGAAATTTGAATACCTTTAATTTTCTGGGCTTTTTCTTTTGACTCTCATCTTATTATATATAATAGCTGAAACTTTAATAAGTCTTGTTGAAAATCACTTTTTTCATTAAAGATTTGCCTTAAGGGAAATATTGAGAAGCTATATCTATTTCTTTGTTTTGGAAATGAAAGATGTTTTCATTCATACACCTGACTCAAACTTCCCATTGAACAGACTATTTGGAGGACATGAGACATTCACAGTGGTTGCAAATAGTCCTATAGGAAAGAGAGGAATGTGAAATTATGTGTGGGAAGAGTGTTGGGAAAAAGAGAAGAGGGTACACAGACACAAAAGAGAAGTGTTCTTCATTCCCCATAAAAAGGACAGGAGGTGGGTGGTAGATGAGAGGTTTCCATTCTAAAATATTAGAACAGTATATTTTCTACTCTTGTAAAGCACTGAGTTCTTAACGTTGGTACTATTTCCAGGCCAATCATAACTCATGAATCACAGATAGTTACTGCATTTCGAATTGTCTACTTGTTGTCCTTCCATTGTTGAGTCAAAAGAAAATGAAATTCCTGGGTCACATTGCTCCTGCCCATTTGGAGATGATGTCTCTAATGTAATTTTTTAAAAAATATGTATTTATTTATTTGAGAGAGAGAGAGAGAGCAGGAGAAGGGTAAGTCAGAGAAAGAGAGAGAGAGGGAGAAAATCTCAAGTAGACTTTGCACTGAGATCATGATCTAAGCTGCAATAAAGAGTGGGACACCTAACAAACCGAGCCACCCAGGCACCCCTCTGATGTAAAATTTAATGCCATATCCTCGGACTTTCTGGGTGATTGCTATAACCATCCTCTCTTTGAACAGAATTTAGTGTAAAACAGCCCAAACCAGAGAATGTCTAAAATGCCTACATTAACCAAATAAACTATGAAGGAGTTAGAGGAACAGTTTGTTTTAGGAAGATATATGACCGTTCAGATTTCATACTTAAAATGGTTGAGATGCATAGGACTTACGGGGTTTATATGAGATCCCTCCTCTTATTAGAGATGATATCATGGGCTATAAGTGAAAAGATGTATGGGAAGGTGGATATCTACAATACTTCTCCCTCAACACATAATTATTGAAATGAGACGTTTTCTTTATCCTTTTTATACAGTATTAGAAAAGTTATCCAAAACATCTTTTAGCATTGTTTATATTATTTCCTTGTCAATAGATACTAACTACTTAGCCATATGGAGCTTATTATCGAGATAGTATTTCTTCTTATATACATACATCTTCACAGATATGTGTTTATTTCCTTACCCTTCCCTACCGTTTTGAAGATACTGATAGCAGAGAAATACTCTAATATGTTTTTGTATTCATCTGGGTTCTTAACACTATGCTTTAGCTATACTTTGTTCTATTATGGGAAAATATTTATTGATTGCTCAAATTATAAAGTTGAGATGAACAGGAAAGAAGGATCACTAGGTTGTGTAAGATTCAGGTTGTAGATCTGTATTTGTGACAGGTAGACTCTCTCTTATGGCAGGTCACAAAGTAGGTGAGCCTCAGGTTCTTTGTAGCCCATAGGGTAACTGTCAGATCAAATTCAATAATATATATGGAAATGCTTCAGTAACTACACCCATTCATTTTCTTCACCCTATGTGCATTTTGTCTGCCTTTGGCCCTCACTAATTTTGCAAAGATTGAATTAAATCAATTGAATTTGTTATGCACTGTGTAGAAGAGGAAATTTAAAAATGTACGGCATACCCTGGACTCTGGGGATGTGAAACCAACATGGTACAGTGAATGTAAGCTACCACAAGTGGAAATCGGAATTGATTTTGACTATACAACCTACAACTTTAATATAACAGCCTTGGTGTTGAAAAAACAACAGTAATAAATCATACCCATTGTTCTCTTTTACTTCCAATGGAATTCACCTCTAGGAGGTGAATGCTGTTTGTTTGTAATGAGGAATATACAGGAAAATTAGATGAGGAGGGCACATGTAAGCTCTTGAGGAATTCCCAGAGGAGCTGATCACCATGGTTCCTCTTGATTATTATCTAAGCTCCCCACAAAAAACGCTATGATGGTCACCTGATTTTTGGAATCTGTTGGGAGGATAGATTCATAACTATTTTTAGCAAGTGTTGAGTGACTATATTTTAGGATTACTCTTCTTGATTTGGGATGTCACCTCACATTTTAAAATGATGTTTTATGTTTCACTGAGTTATTCCTTTGTGCAAGTCCAGGCACCATTCACACTGTGTGTAATATGCCAGAACAAACAGATAAATCATCCCCAGCCAGAGCAATGTAATGCTAGGTTACTGTAATTTTGCCCTGAGTGCTGAAATCCTGGCACTTTCAGGGTTGTTACCCTATAATGTTATTTCAGTGAAGAAATAATAGCACTTTCCTCTATCTCTTAAAGATATCTTCTGGCGTTTTCCAGGGCATTAATCATAAAATCTGTGTTTAATAAAAGGAGAAATGGGAAATAATAGGAAATGAATTAGATTTCGAAAAGCACTGAAGGGAACTATGTGAATGCACAGTGTGTTGAGAGGTAAAGGTTTTGGGTTTTTGACATGTTAAAATGAATACTCCTAATAATAAGATATTTTCTATTCGTTGGGGATAGGAAATGTTAAATAAAGGTGAATGAGATATATTCCATTTCTTTTTATATTTTCATGTTTTTTTACATAGTTATTTTCCCTAAATTATGTACCTAAAAATACAAACACAAATGTGTCTCTGACAGTTAAAATGAAACTCTGATGGTCTAAAAATAGCATGAAAGGTCATAAGTAGGATTTAATTTACATTTACAGAAGGAAAATTATTCAGGTATGACAGTTTTCATGAATTTCTATATATTTGATGTAAGGCACTTTACTAACAATAAGGGTAAAATGAGATAATTAGGGCATCTGGGTGACTCAGTCAGTTAAGTGTCTGACTCTTGCTTTTGCCTCAGGTCATAATCTATGGGTTGTGGGATCAAGCCCCATGTCAGGGTGTGGGATAAGCGTGAAGCCTGCTTAAGATTCTCTCTTTCCCTCTGCCCCTCCCACCTTCTCTCTCTCTCTTTCTCCATAAAACAAAAACAAAAAATGAGATAATTAATGTTCTAATTTTAAATACATACCATTGAGAAACTCTAGTTTATAGGAAAGGGGACATTAATTTTAAAAGAGAAAAGTTGGTAATAATCTAAATCTAAATAAATACATTGAAATCTGAACATCTAAATTATCTAAATAGAAACAAGATGAATTGAATTATATTTCCATAGTGATACTATACAGCTGTTGAAATGAGTAAGTTAGATCAACATCTAGGTATGCAGATTAATCTTAAAAACATAACTTCAAGTGCCAAATAAAACTGCATTGTGATAGCAGGTACATGAATTTTAAAAAACACCATGTAATGTTATTTATGGATATTCACATATATGTAATAAAATATGGAAACATGTCTGAGAGAGACACACCAACTTCATCCTCATGACAGTCTCCAAAGAGGGAGGGAAGAGAGAAGCAGTTATGGGACTTCGATTATTTTGGTAGCACTTTATTTCTTTACAAAAATAGGGAAAGATCATTGAATGTGGCAAAACCTATTTTAGATGGAGCTAAAGGGAACATGGCTATTGCTGGTGTCATTCCCTTATTTTCATCGTATGTTTGAATTATACTATTTGAGGGGAAAGTCTTCTCTCTGACCTGAAGATCTTACAGCCTGCTATGATGAAGGTGGAGGTTTTGTGGACATGAATGGCATGTTCAGTATTAGATGTTCAGTAATATGTGTAAAGACCCTCAAAGGGACAGTCATAACCTGAGGGAGCCAGGGAAGTCTTTGCATTGCATGGATTCTGATCTAGTTGCTGGAACTGGAATGTCCCCTATGAAATGCAGTGGCTCTCAATCTGGGGCCACAGGGGTGAGACATCATTCTGCTCATAAATGATTATAGTGCTTACGTTCAGGTGAGATGTCTGATGTCATTGTACAGAAGAGCAAGGATGCTAAGAAGAGCCACCGATGAATACCATGGGGATGTCAGTCTTTAGCCAACCCAGAGAAAGTGGCAGAAGCAAGACAAAACATAATTGCCCTGCTAACCATGGTTTTCATTTCCTTTTTTTATGTGGACTGGCTTCACTGAACTGATTTGATCTGTAACCTGGACATCAGCCAGTCATCTGAAGGGACTCCCTGTGTGAGGAACACTGCTCAAGAATGGTTGTTTAAAGTTGAAAGCCAGACACACGTGGAGGGCTACTTAGAAACAAGAAATTGCATAGAACGCCAAAATGTCAGTGTTAGGATTCAGAGTTCAATTAAGTCACTCTCCTGCCGGGTAAGGAAATAGAGGCCCCAGAGTGATTTTGTGACTTACCAGATATCCACAGTGGAAGAACAAAGTGTGGGACCCAGATGATTGACTTACGAGCTGAGCGACCTACACTACTGCAAGAAGTCATTCCATTACAAAACTTCAAGGATGATTGTTTGGGATTCTTGTTCTTTTATTTTAAGCTCAAAAAAAAAAAAAAAATCTCTTGAAAATCCCACAGGAGCTGAAATTGCTGAAGACAACTAGCTCTTTAATTATGATGCTCTTTTACTTTTCGCTTATCTCTGAAGTTGGATTGCCCAGTACATCTGAATGTTCCCTGACAGGTCCCTGTGATTTATATCAGCTCACAAAATTAAAAAAATGCAGACTTGCAGCTCTAATTTGCCAGAATCCTTAAGATCTCTTTTATCATGCCCTGCTGCCTGGATAGAAAGCAGCATTCTCTTTAGTGGCAATCTGCTCTAATCATTTTTTATTCAGGTGGCAGGCAGGGTTCAGGCAAAACATGAAAGAGAGTGATTGGAGCACAGTGTCTTCAGATGGCTTAAACCACATCACTCAGGCAATTCTGATCCTTTTTTATTTAGCCACATTTAAACAGGTTTCTTTTACAGCTCAGGAGACCAAACCACTGCACAGGATATAAATAAGGTACATCACAAAAAAGCATGGCATTTGGAGTCTGAAGTTCCTCCGTTCTAGATGTGTGTGACCTTGGGTTTCTAAATCTCTCTGAGTCCTCATTTCCTCATGTATGAAAAAGGGGGTAAAAAAACGCACTCATAATTGGATTATTCTGAAGGGGAAATGAGTTTTGAGAATTGTAAAAATGCTTCATATATTTTGAAGTGTTACATAAATGTGTTCTATACCCATTTTCTGGGTGGGTTTTTAAAATGTGCCATCTTGTCTAGAAATCAGTTAAAATCAAGACACATTAAAATTTTCCCAGTAAACGTCTAACTGCTCATGTACTCCCTACATTATTAAAAACAAACAAACAAACAAATAAACCCAGGAGGCACCTGGGTGGCTCAGTCAGTTAAGCATCTGACTCTTCACCTCAGTTCACGTCTTGATCTCAGGGTTGTGAATTTGAGCTCCACACTGGGCTCCGTGCTGGGTATGGAGCCTCCTTAAAAAAATAAAAAATTGAAAAAAAAAATTCAGGTTCTGGTTAGTTTTCTTAGCAGTATTCTGTGTTGTGCTGTTCTGAAAGGTAAACGTAGGACAAATTGTATAAAAAGCAACGGTCTTATTTACTACCAGTTTCTGGAAAGGAGAGAGAAATTGTTCCTCTGCTGCAAAGCTATAGCAATTTATTTTACTTTATGAGAAAAAAAAAAAATCAATGAAAGAAGAAGACAGCTACTGGGGCCACCAGAAAGAAATTCAAAATGGTAGTTGGTTTGGAAGTCTTTGCTGGTTTACAGAAAGCCTCCATCTTTTAATGATGTAACTCTCTCCTGTGGATCTGGGACCCCAGGACAAACTCCATGTGACAGCATAAGTTCTTTCACTCAGCCAGTTGCCTTTTCTTCATGTTTGGTTTCACTTGCAAATAGTAAGGTGGTGGGCTTTAATGAGTGAGTTACCTGTGCTGGAATGGTCACCTACAATTGCCCACCTCTGGTGAACTCCAAGCTGCCTGGTTTGGCCTCTACGAAAGTTCAATGTATTTTCATCCCATTGGAATACTTTTGTGTGCCCCTGACCAAGGGTAAGGTCCTCATGATGGAAATCACAACTGCATATCATTTCATTGTCTTTAGGGAAGTAGTGTCTGGATCAGAGATAATTGTATAAATTACTGTTGGATTAATATGCTTTGCCAGTTGGGACTTATGGGACAACCAATCATAAGTTCAACTTAACCCCCAAGCATCTTACTATTGCCATTTTTTTCCTAATGCCTAAACTTTCCATGGGTTCATTGAGAAAATGTTTATATCAAACTTAGTACTAGGTAGAGTGCTAAAGCTAGGTGTAGACAGGTAATAGTCATTCCTGTGTGATACAGGGTTTCTCTCTTAAAAGTCTTCTTAATGGTACATGTACATTTTAATGGCTGAGGGCATTAGACCCCACAGAATGATGCATCATTTGGGTCACAAGGATTAGTTTGTTGGACATGGCCAACATTGCCTTCCCTTTCTTCATCAGTGTAAAGGAGAGGGAATGGAAGAGAGGATATTAATCACTGAACTACTGTCTAATGTGGACACTAAAGAGAAGGCATTTTGTAGCTGGAGAACATTGTGAAGGCTCTGAGGCCACCAAAATAGACTGGAGGGCAGGTTACAGAAGAGGTAAAGCTCATGATTGCTTGTTTCAGGATCCTATCCTGAGCTGACCACACAGCAGACTACAAATTGGAAGTGAATTCAAACAGCATCAAAATCCCAGCATGTAGGCCCCTGACCTAAGACATTCTGAGGTGGCTATAGCCTTTTTTTCTGAAAGTGTAGGCCCTGGACCAGTAGCATTATCATCATCTGGGAGCTTGTTAGAAATGCAGAGTCTCAAACCCACCAGACTTCCTGAATCACAGCCTGTATTTCAATAAGATTCTCATATCATTCTTATGCTCTTTAAGTTTTTTAAAAGGATCAGCTAATGAATTTAATAACAGGGAAATAGCATAGAGAGTGTATTGTAATTCTTTTCAAGCTATCTTAAGGATAGATCAAACTGGGCATTATTTAATATCTCTCTTAAACAAGCTCTTAACAAAGGAGGAGCCACTTTATCAAGGGCAGTGGAAAAGAAAGAAACAAGGATGGAGTCCATATGATTTTTACTCCACCACATGGTCTCCCACATGGTCCTAAGATGGCATATTCTCATGGTCTGGACATTGTCTACTCAGGATAAAGAGGGCCTGCATTAGAGGTGACAGTGACAATGCCTGCTGGATGATGACTTCGGTCTTTGGGGCTTTCTAAGGAACTTCCTGATCGGGGATATTGAAGGAGCAGGTTTTGATTGTAAGGCGTCTTCTAAAGGGATGGCAATGTGTAGTAATCACAGCAGTTCCTCTCATTCCCGAGCACCTTGCTCTGTCAGCCGTTGGTCTGCCTCCTCATGTTTTCTTATCAGGTATGAGATTTTGTCATTGAGCTAAAGAAACCCTATCCAGAATTTGTTAGTATTTAACTATTATTAAATGACAATAAGAAAAACCACATATCTAATTATAATAATAAAAGTGCTTTCTCTTACTTAATGAGATACCATGAAGAAAACACAAGAAATTTGAATATTCAATAGGTCTTGCTTACCAGGAGTAGCATCCACACTTCGGTTACTCAAAAAAACGTATATTAAATCAAAACATAATGAAAGGAACATGTTTTCTTCTTTTTTCAAAAGTAAGAAATTCTAAACAATATCCTATAGGAAATTTTCCCTAAACATGGTCATATTAGCTAACACAAAGCCCATTCTTGTCAGGCTGAAGAGAAACCATTAAGCACTGGCCTTCAGAATACAAAAGCAAACAGCAAAAAAATGTATAATGCTGTTAGATTTATACAAATAAATATGATGCATAATTAGTTTGAACAATAGGTCAATTTCATATGACTCAACCCAATGAAGATGGAATCAGGGATTCCTGATTAAGTCAGGATCCGATCCCTGAGGATTGAGTGTTGTTAAGTCAGGATCCCCCTGAGGATTGAGAATTTTGAGCACATTTATTAAACATTTATAAAGCACCTAATAGTGACAGGGATTGCACTAAATGTTTATACTCAGACTTGAGTAAGATCTGTTCTCTGTGAATACATGCTTATCAATCATTATATATTAAAATCAGTTGTCCCTTACTGTTGTTATGAACTCCTGTTAATATCACTAGTCACTATCTAAAGCTTAGAAATGGAATACATTAGGGTAGTCAGGAATATCTTACTCAGTAAAGGAAAACAGTGCTACCACTCACATCTGGATTCTACTGACACTTAACTATTCTAATTCCTTAATCCTAGATCTAGCTAAGATAGCTTTTAGGTTAAATAAAATATGAATTGACTTCTTGTGTTTCCATGGAACATACAGAATCCCCAACTTGTAGATAAAAAACAAAGTTCTAGAAATTTGACTTGCAAAGAGATATAGGTTAAATTAATGCATGAGCTCAGATAATTCTAGGACTCAAAATTCCCACTTTGGTGCTTTTCCAAAGCTCATGATTGGCAGAGCAGTAGTTGGAAAAATTCAAGACCACCGTGTGTAATTCAGGTCAGCAATGACATGGATATACCAGTCCTAATGAAACTCAACCAGTGATCTGAGAGACAGCTGGCTTGAAGCCCTAGAGAGAAGGAATATACAAATGGACAATGGCCATACTATATATGACAACAGAACCCTGCAGCAACTAGTTATGGAAGCCAAACCAGTCTCTGTAGCAGTCACCCTGAAATAGTCCTGGTCAATGACTGCCAGCTTCCTTGGTTTTGGTCCCTGCTTTCAACTCAGAACCAACGAGAATAAGCCAGATATGTCCCCTAAACCAATCACAAAAGATGCCCTCCTTCTAGTTAGCTTGACTTCCAACTTCCCCACACCGGTAACCTCAAACCAGGGCACACCTGAAGCCTTCCCTTTGTACCTCCCTTGCCTGCCTTTGAGTCTCTTCCAAATACAAGGATGAGGTCTGACCCTCTTGCTAAAGGAAGTTCTGAATAAACAGGCTGTACTCATTCTCTTTGGATGGTCTTTTAGTTCTACATTCCCCAACATCCTCCTGATCATCAAACCTGTGGGCCTCCAAGTCCTGATGGGAAAATTATTCTCTCTCCTCAATGAAGAGTGTAATGAAAGACCAGACATTTCCTCTCTCAGTACACAAGCTGATCCAGGCTTTTCATTGACTTGAACTTTATTTATTTATTTTTTAATTTTTTTAAAGATTTTTTAATTTTTTTTAAATTTATTCATTTGACAGACAGAGATCACAAGTAGGCAGAGAGGCAGGCAGAGAGAGAGGAAAGGAAGCAGGCTCCTGCTGAGCAGAGAGCCCGATGCGGGGCTCGATCCCAGGACCCTGGGATCATGACCTGAGCCAAAGGCAGAGGTTTTAACCCACTGAGCCACCCAGGTGCCCCTGACTTGAACTTTAAAGAGTTGCCCCTTCAGGGTAATATCCATCACTTCTTTCCTGATCGAAACCTTCCATGTCTACTGTATGGTTGCTGTAGTTGGTGGACCTCCCAGGAACGAGCAGTGTCAATTTTTCTTTCACCTTAGAAATTTGTAGAACCCATGTGTACACATAAAACATTGTGTATATTGCCTGGTCATATAGTAGTTACTATTATTAGTGTTATCCTAACTATTATCCTCATTATGAAAGCATATATAAAATAACTGAAGCACTCAAAAAGTAATTTTAAGGCTTTTGCTGGGCTTACTTTGTTTTTATTTTTTTAAGTTTCTTTATTTATTGCCTCTCTACATGCAACATAAGGCTTGAACTCACAACCCCAAGATGAAGAGTTACATGCTCTTCTGACCAAGCCACCCAGGTACCCCACTTTATCTTTATTTTGAAGCAGTATTTTATTTCTATATTTCCATGGATTTTTCCCAGCCTTGCAAATACCTATTTCCCTACTGATTTAGGCCAGATGAAAGTGAATGCTTAGCAACAGGTAATGTTGATTAGCCTCTGGATTGCAATAAAATGTAAGAAGTATTCCAAAGTACTTACAATGGAAATATTATGATTACAAATAAACTTTTTAACAGAAAACATTAAAATCTCCACCCTGGAGTCATTTTATCTCCCCTATATTAAGTATCTCAGTACTAAGTAAAATGGAGCTGAGGGCTGTTTAGGGTTACTTACCTCACACTTGATAAATCTCTTAAGAATGAACTTGGACCTTGAACTACTCTATGTCAACCCTAACCACACCACATGATTTAACTCTTTGTTAAACGTAAGAAGAGAGTCACCTCAGGGGTACCCTCAGCTCAGAGGAAAGCACAGAGGCTGCTATTCATAGGCTTTAAAATCAGAATAATTTTCCAAATTGGTGACATTTATAGGAAGTCTATTTTCCCCGACTTGTGTTTATTCATTTGTTCATGTATCTAAATTTTACTCTTAAGTAGGCACCATGCTAAGTGCTCAGAATATAGTATTTAACAAGACAAGTATCCTTGGCTTGATGTGCTCAGGGCCTATTTAAGTACAAGGAGAAGAGGAACCAAAAATGTAGTGTGTCTTCCCTCCTCTATATCCCATTCCCCAACTGAAGACTCTTGCCTACCAGTCACCTTTACATCTCTTAGTAAAGCAAAAAGCAAAAGAAATTCAAAAATGTAAAAATGCTGCACTGATCATCATAATAAAGATCCATGTTGTAGATGAAGAGAGAGGGAAGAAAAACCAGCTGGGCTAGGTTTAGGAGAGAGTTTTGGGGAAGGGAGAGAGAGAGAGAGAGAGAGAGAGACAGCAAAGACACTAACTTGATTTTGCTTTTGTTCCTGTTTGTTTTTTTTTTTTTCCCCAGCATCTCTCAGCCATGAAAATAATATTGAAAATAAGAGACACAGCTAAAGAAAATACTTTAAAAGATTTTTACTTTTAATGCACCCACTGGTACCCCTAATATTTCTGAAAGAGTGTTATGTTATGTTATGCTCTCAACATTTTTTGTTTAGTAATATTGTTCAGAAACTGGGCCATATGGAACCCCAGTTATATTCCAGTTAAGGAAGTGGGTGAGCAGTTACAATCCAGGGATATAAGTGCTCTGATAAGGGAGATATAAGGTGCTGTAGCATAAGATAGGGAAGGCATACAGTAAATCAAGGAAGGATTCTCAGAGGAATCACACCTAAGCTGAGGCGGGAAGTATGAGATATCCAGACAACCCCAGACATGGTAGGGGATCAGGCAATAGGATCAGAGAAGCAGTAGGATTACAAAGAACTCACCATTATTCGTAATGACTGGAATAGAGTGGGTATGGGAATAAAAGGGGAAAAAACTTTGGGAATGGCCTTTTCTTTAGATATTCTCTGATGAGATCTGGAATATAACCCAGGGTTTCCTTTAATAAGCTCTTTTTCTGCCCTTGTAATACACATCTCCTCAGTGAGATTGTAATTGAACTGTTTTAAGTGATTAGTCATCTACTTTGCCTGGTTTTTAATCTATAGGACCCAGGGCTGTATTGTCTATAGAATAGGCTCGGCAGACAACCAAGCAAATTAGTTAATTAGTTATCACTTACTATATCTACTATGTATCAGACCCTGCACATATATCATCTTTAATCTTTATCATAACCCTGAAAAGTAAGGTTTTATTTGTCCTACTCAAGGAATGAAAATAACAAGGCACAGAGTCCATTAAGTTGCAAAAAATCACACATCAGTGTGGAGAAAGAAGCTACACTGTTCTTCACTTCAGTAGACTGTTTTAACTGCTATAAACATTTGTGGTCTTCATTTAGCTATTGGATCCACTACAAATGCTACCCTTTCTCCCTGCATCCCACATAGCAAGACTTCCTCAGGCTCACCCAGCCCTTTGCTACTGGACTTGTTCAATAACTTCTAACATCATTTAGTAAGAGTAAGGATCTTAGGAATTAAACTCCCACTCACAAATTTCGTGACTTTGGAAATATTACCTTAATCTCCCTATAGGTCTCTGTTCCTCATCTGTAAAATAGGGATTGACCGGTTACCTATTTAATGGGTTGTAATTAGAATTATATGAGCTTACGTAGGAGAAGACTTAACACTTGACATAGAGCCAACCAGCTATGTGTTTTCAATTCCTTTTGTGGACTTTCTCAACCGTAACCTTACTCTAAACTTTCTCAAACTATGCCTATTTTTTGCCTTCTTTTACAGAATATTTGCCCCCCATTATCATGTCCACACAGTTTACCATTGGAGCTGGAGCTGGAGATTAATTTAATTAAAATTAAATTAAATTTATTTAAATTAACAAAATGCCAGCTGACTAACCCTATTAGCACATTTATCATATATATGTGACTATACACCATCATAATATGACTTTTAAACAGAATAGTCAAGATTTCCTTCTCTCTCCCTTGCCTCATGGAAACAAATTCCTTTGTTCTCAAGACCCTTGTGGTGGAAATAATCAAAAGATTTACACCCTACAGAAAGGTGACATTGAGAACTCAAGTTACTTTGTACAGGAAGTGAGTACAACCATATTAGAGACTCAGTCAGCCTTGAGTCTGCATTATCTCCTCTTTCACTCAGTAAATTATCAAAGGGCCCATAAAAGAAGGAAATACACATAAAGGGAACATTGTGCCTTTAAGAATTTTTTCCCTGCCAGGGCCTTTCAGGCTGATGCTTCTGATCTTAAGAATGCACTGTCTCAGAGGGATGTAGGATGCAGAGGTAAATGTCACATAAATAATATGTGAATTGTCTCTTGGTATCCTGAGCACCAAGCTCAGACTCCAGGCATTTCTCTCTCATGATGCTCCAGAGAAACTTCCAAGTGTAGCAGAGCCATATTGCAAGATGAATTGAGGGCTCTCTCTTTTCCTGCTGACTGAGCTCTTTCAGTCCGTGACAAGACCAAATGGAAGGTAGCTTTTGGGATTGAGGGCTGATGCAGAATGGTGTTATAACCAGCCAACACGACTCAAGAACAGGGAGTCAGGTATTTTTGTCCTGGGCAAAACCACCCATGAGAAAAATGGGCACACCTGTGCACACCCAACTGGGGACACCACTATTCAAGAAGTAGAATTAAAAGTCAAGTTTATGAAAAAAAAATAAAGAAATTTGTGCAAAGCTTCTGGTCATTTTCTCTGGAAGAAGAGCCTGAGATGGGAATTCCATTGCATGTGATTTATTGAGGGCAGGCTCTCAGGAGGAGAGTCTAAGAAGCAGACGAGGCAGAGGGAAAAGCTAAGCAAGCATATTGTCTTCTTTGGAGATTAACCTTGGCCTGATCACACAAAGAGCCTCAGATCATGAGCCCTACCCTGAGGCAAGGGGCTGGAAGCTTTGGATTCTTGGAAACCAGTTCAAGGGGGGTGATCAGAAGCTCCCTAGTGAGACAGCTCCTTTAAGGCAGAGAGCAGCCTCCAAAGAACTGCACCACCTGAAACTCCTTCACAGAAACACTCTGCAACTGGGGGATGGGTACACCGGCTGAGTAAAGGGCATCTGGGTAGCATCTACTACACTTGGAGTAACTTTACTCTTTGAATATATGTGTACTTGTGGATGGAGTAGATCCCAACCGTGCCCCCCCCCGCCCCCGCAGTCTATCCATCTCTCATGTATTTACCTACCTATCTTCTAATTTAGTCTACCCACCTTTGATCTATTTCAGGCTATCCTTAAATGTTGCCATACTTATAGATTATTTCCATTTGTTTCTATCTACCTATGATACCTTTCTAAGTGACATTTTTAAAAGCAAATTCAAGCGTAGGATACTTATATTACACAACTGTACAATATGCTTGTGGTCTTCTGTTATGATAAACCAAAGAAAATAAAACAAAACAAAACAAAACAAAAAAATACCCACCTCCAAATATTGAACATCAGCTGGTAGAACAGAATTGCATCTTAACTATGAGAAGAAAATTTATCCTTTCCTGGTCTGTCATAACTAATAGCCTAAGCATTTGATTTACAAGATTCTCTAATCTAAAAAGTACATTTCTATATGCATGATGAAGCTATTAAACAATGAAATTGCAAAATATGTACACAGAAATCAACAAATTTGACATAGGCCATAGTCCTAGGCCTGGAAGTGAGGACATTGTCTGTCATTCTCCTCACTGCTCTCTCCAGTCCATTCTCTCTCTCTGATCCCTGAAATCCCCAGGTGTGAATTTCATGTTATTGTCCCTTATCTATCACCACAGCTATGCTCCATAATAAGCCACCTCCAAAACCAGAGGCTTAAAGCAATGAGCACTTACTTAGTTATTGGGTCTTCAGATTACTGGGTTTGGCTGATGCATTAAGTTATTTATTTCTGTGCTAAAAAATTTTCCCCAAACATAGCAGCTTATAGCAATACGCATTTATCTTCCCACAGATTACCTGAGTCAGGAATCTTGTGCAGTTTAGCAGGGTCCTCTGGCTCTGGGTCTAGCCCAGGATGCAATCAGTGTGTTGGCCAGGGTTGCAGTTGTTTCAAGGCTTGACTGGAGGTTGATGCACATCCAAGCTTACTTATATGAGTTTTGGCAGATTCTTGCTGGACATATCAGTGCCTTTCTATGTGGGCTTCTCTATAGGGCTCCTCACAACACAATAGTTTGCTTACCCCAGAGACCCAGGGTCAGAGGAGAGGAGCAAAAGAAGGGCAAGACAGAAATCAGTCTTTTATAACCTAATCTTGGAAGTGACATTTCAACACATTGCTGTATTCTACTTATTAGAAACAAGTCACTAGGTCCAGCCCACATTCAAAGGAAAGATTTCACATGAGCATAAATCCAAAATCATTGGAAGCCATCCAAGGTAAAGCCATATGCAGCTGGTTGATTGCCTCTGGTTTTAACTGCACTCATCCTATACCTGAAAGTCAGCTGCTGTTGACTAATCTAGGATGGTTTTGACTGTACAACTTTACTCTGAGACTTGTACATTTCATGCTCTAGAATATCAGCTGGGGCATGTTCTCTTGGTAATGGCAGAGGCATAGGAAGATGGGCAGAAATATCCAAAGACTCCTAAGAGTCTCAGAACTGGCACATCATCTCTTTTACTGCATTCTAGTTGGCCAAAGAAAGAGATTCCTGACAAGTGAAGCTGCAGGGTCACATCTGAAAAGACATGAATATGTGGAGGTCTGGAAAATTGGGACCACAAATAAAATCAAACTAGTACATGTCAGTAAGGTCCTTCATTTCATATACTCTCACTTCATATTCTTGAAGCAGTCATTCACACACCTAAAGGACACTCCCCTCAATTCTTAAAGTTTTTGTCATTCATAGTCACTCTATACAATGCTATTCTTGTTGGAAATCTTGGGGATGTTGATGTCCACATAAATCAGTGTTTCCCAGTGGGGCACTACTTTTATTTAAAGGGAGGAAATTCTTCACTTCATGAAACCATCTCTTGGGTTGCAGAGCATTTGAATAATTCCCTGAATTCTGCCCCTTAATTGCCAATAATACTTCCAGGTTTGAAAACACCCCAACAGGGAGGAAGGTCACAGATAAGCTAGTTGAGAAGGCTAGTATGATCAATGTGATGCTGAGTTAGAGTCAGAAACATCAGTATGAATTCATGTTTAGCTTAATATAGATATGGTAGATTCTGTTACATATAGAGATTTTTATAGATACTAGATATATGTATGCATGTATATATATATATTTCTATTTGTATGTGTATATATATATGTATATGTATCCATACATATATGCATATGTGTGTATATATGGGCATATCTATTTGTATACATATGCATATATATGTGTATACACATTTGTGTATATACATATGTGTGTAGGTATATACATAGATGCATAAAAACATATATGTATCTATGTGTACATGTGTATGTATGTATACACATATATTTTCTTGCTTTGTCAACTGTTAGACTCTAGAAGCAATAACACTGCAGTAATAATGAGCAAAGCTAACACTCAGATCTTGCTTTCTAATACCATTCTCCAATAAAAGAAGCCAGAACTCCTTGGAGAAATGGCTATTCTTGGCCTGGAATAGGAAACCTATAAGATGAACCGGAAGTATATGGTGGGATTAGAAAGTAAGTACTAAAAACAGACAAAAACCCCCTACAATGATGGGAGTATGTCAGAGGAACACAGAAGTCAAATCAAAGAGCTTGCAAGGGAGGAACAATTTGAGTAACACAATAAACAAAGTAGTATTGGATTATAGCACCAAGTATAAAATAAATATCCACAAGCCCATATTGATATAAATTAAAAATTAAGTAAATAAACAAATGAAGGAAAATGTACAAATCTCTTATGCAGAAGAATGGCAAATAATTTATATAGGTACTCTGCACTCCAGTATAATTCCTTAATTATGGGCTGCATGCAATGACTTCATTCCAAGAGTGGAGAATAGAAAGGGAAAGAGAAGAATCAACTTGTAGTGAAGAAACACGACATATGCTACCTCAGTTAGGTGATCAAGGTCAACATTGACTGTGATCAGCCATGTCGATAGCATATATGCAGGGTATAATGGGATATGGATTGCACTTTACCTCTAAAAAGTGGGTCTTCCCAGTAAACAACAAGTGGAGAAAGGGGAACCCTCTTACACTGTTGGTGAGAATGCAAGTTGGGGCAGCCACTTTGGAAAACAGTTTGGAGATTCCTTAATAAATTAAAAATAAAGCTACCCATGACCCTGCAATTGCACTACAGGGTATTTACCCCAAAGATACAGATGTAGTAAAAAGAAGGGCCATCTGTACCCCAACGTTCATAGCAGCAATGGCCACAGTCGCCAAACTGTAGAAAGAACTGAAAGGCCCTTCAACAGATGAATGTGTAAAGAAGATGTGTTCCATATATATAATGGAGTATTCTGCCTCCACCAGAAAGGATGAATACCCAACTTTTGTATCAACGTGGATGAGACTGGAGAAGCTTTTGCTGAGTGAAATAAGTCAAGCAGAGAGAGTCAATTATCATATGGTTTCACTTATTTGTGGAGCATAAGGAATAACACAGAGGACATGGGGAGATGGAGAGAAGTGAGTTGGGGGAACTGGTGGGGGAGACAAACCATGAGAGACTGTAGACTCTGAGAAACAAACTGAGGGTTTTGGAGGGGAGTTGGGTGAGCCTGGTGGTGGGTATTATGGAGGGCACGTATTGCATGGAGCACTGGGTGTGGGGCATAAACAATGAATTCTGGAACACTGAAAATAAATAAATAAATAAATAAATAAATAAATAAATAAATATATTTTTTAAGTGGGTCTTCCTCTCTAATACCCAGAACCCTAGTCTCGTCATAAGAAAAATGCCAGACAAATCCCAATTGAGGATGTTCTTCAAAATACCTGATGAGTATTGCTCTAAACTGTCAAAGTCAGCAAAAATTAGAAAAGTCTGAGAAACTGTTCCAGCCAAGAGAAGCCTAAGGAGATATGACAACTAAAGGTAATATGGCACCTTGGATGAGATCCTGGAGCAAGGGGGAAAAAAAAGCTAGATCAAAATTCATCAAATATCAATACAGTATGGAGTTTAATTAATAATTATCAATATTGGTTCATTAATTGTGACAAATATACCATACTAATACAAGATACTAATAATAGGAGAAACAGGGTGTGGAGTATATGGACACTGGGTACTAGCTCCATTATTTTTATGGAAATTGAAAACTATTCTAAAATAAAAATTATATTTTGAAAAATGCCCTAACATGTTTTCACCCCCTCCTCCCAGGTGAGTGATAATACTCTTGTTTGAAAGACACTAACATATATATCCTTCCAATACCATCGATTCCTTTACCTCATTTCCTCCAGTGGTCTTGTCCTCCTCCCCAGCTCCCCCATTCATACTGCTGGCCACCCCCAGACATGAGCATCACGGCTAATGAAGGTCTTTCATGATCTCCGTTTCAAGCATCTCTCCCCCTTCTCCGGTTATTCTGTCCAACAATTCTTCAGCCCCTGGGTCAGGTCCTGTGGTCCTTCGCTTGTACCATCTTTTCACTGTCTCAAGTGTCCCCATGAAGTCTCTGCCTGGCTTCAATTCTGAAGTTAATCATTAGAACTGCTCCCTTGGATATACTCTCAACCCCTTTGTTTCTCTCTTGCTTTGACCTATTCACTTGGCAAAACTCCAGCCATAATTAAATTAGATTCTCCACCTATTTATCTTATGTACCCATTTAGCTGAGCACAGCTGGCTTATAATGTTGCCTGGCAATAATGTCCTACTTTCCCACTCAATTTATTGTTCTGCTGTCTTGGACAACAGTTTCATTCTTTCTCTTCTCTTCTCAAGCCTTTAATACAGCTTTCCTTAACTTCACTTTCACTTGATGATGTATCTCCTGTTTCAATGAGAAAATGAAGCGTTCAGAAGAAAACTTGCAGAAACTCCCACCATCATGTTTACCTACTCACCTGTATCTGTGCCCATCACTCCTATTTTCTCCTCTGTTGCCGTGGAATTCCCTTGGTTTTCAACTAACCCTTTTGTGCTACATCCTCTCCCTTTATACTTAAAAGTGTAAGGGGATTATTTTCTCCCTCTTTGGCTTCCTCAACTTTTTTCTCTCTAGGGGATCTTTCTCCTCAGTATACCAATATGTCATTATTTCTTCTGAGAAACAAGTCTTGATCCACTTCTCCTTCTAGCTACTCTCCCATTTCCCCCCCCCCTTTCCTTTATATTTCAATTCCTTTCAAAATTGTTCAATACTCTACCTCCGCCATTGCTCTCTTCTCATTTTCTTTTAAACCCAGTCTAATGAGGCTTCTTCTCTACTGCCCCACCAAGGTCAGACTGTTCTTGTCAAAGTCACCAATGCAAGGTCAGACCTCTGCATTGCCAAACCCTATGGTGGATCCTTGGCAGTTAAGCACAGCTGACCACTCACTCCTCCTTGAATCTCTCTTTTCTTTTGGCTCCCAGGATTTCACATATTTAAGATTTTCTTCCTGACTTATTGGCAGTTCCTTCTCAGCCTCTTGTACTTATTTCTTTGTATCTCTGTAATCTCTTAATATGGGAGAATCCCAAGTCTCAGGACTAACACCTCTTCTCTATCCATCTACATCTCCCCCGTGTATGACCTCATTCGGTATCTCTGTTTTAAAAACATATGTATACTAGTGATTCTAAATTTCTATCTGCAGTCTGAACTTCCACCTTGAACTCCAAACTCATACATTCAAATGGCTGCCTCTCTAATCTCTAGTCTCAAATCTAATATGTCCCCAGCTCTGCTCTTTCAGAGATGTTCCATCTCAGTAATGGAAATCCCATCCTTCCAGTTGTTCAGGCTAAATACTTGGTATCAATAGCCCTTTCTAAATTCTGCTAATAGTCTGTGCCATTAGCAAATTCTGTTGACTGTACTGCCCAAACATCCTAAATCCCACCTGTCTATCTACTACCATGCTGGCCTAAGTCATCATATCTCGTAGCTAGATTTGTTTCATAGATTGCTGATTTCCAAGCATCTGACAGTGTTTATCCCTCAGTCTGTCTTCAATAGAGGTGAAAATTGCTGCTGTTAAACAAGTCATATCATGTCATACCTGTGCTCAAACCCTCCATCTTTGCTGCATTAAAACCAATGTCATCACAATGGTCTAGAAGCCTACAGAATGTCTTTAATCAAAAAATTTTTGTAAAGGTTCCAACTCTGGAGCTTCTTAGTTCTACTTACTGAAATCTTATTTGAGTGGTTGGTGCCTTTGTGAGAATAAAAATGCTCTAATCCCCTTTGTCAAGTGCAGCCCTGCACTAGAGCTTATACTTTGGCAAGTATAGAGCTCGCTGGATGACGGATCCCACCTGGTCTCTCAACCTGTGTCTTTGTGCAGTGCATGCACTGCACAACTCTTTCAGCTTTACCGAGCAGCTTGGTGCCTCCCATGACTCCTGTGCACTAATCCCCTTCCACCCTCCCCTACATTTACTCGACCCAACTGTATGAGCCTCCTTGCTGTTCCTTGAACCTGACAGGTATGCTCCCACCTCAGGACCTGTTTCTACTGCCCCAACTTCTTCATCTAGTATATATATCAGGTTTACTCCCTTGCCTGCTTCAGGTCTTTGCTCTAATGCCACCTTTACAGTGAAGTCTTCCCAAACTCCTATTCAAAATTGTGCTCATTTCCTCCCCTACTCTTTATCCCACTTTCTATTTTATAAAAATGTTTTCCATAATATATTCTACTTAAGATATTTTTATGCATTTGGCTGTACCTTTGCCTCAAAAATATGCTCCCTGAAGGCAGAAATATATATTTTTATTTTTGTTTTTATTAATTGCTGTTTCCCCAGGACCTAGAGTTCCACCTGTTACATAATAACCATTCAAATCTTATAATATAGAGAGAGGTTTTTTTGGTATGAAGGATATACTACTTCTCTCTGACCCACTCTCCTCCACTAAGCACAATTTCTTTTCTTCCCCAGTATCTCAGTTATGCCTGAATATATTTTCTTATGCCCCGTCAAATGCATCCTCCCTGTCTGCCACATACACCCACTGACCTCACTCATCTATTTCTCCTCTATTTCCCAGAGGGGATCCCTAGATCAAACACTCACGTTGCATGATTAATTGCGGGGGGTAGCTTCTACTGTATAAATATTACATCAGTAAATAATGGAAACATTAAATTTTTTCATCCCAGTACCTCTGTCTCTTCCTGAGACATTGTGCAAATCTCCAAAGATAATGGGAAAAAATACAAGCAAAACACTATTTGTGGATAATTTCAAAATGGCAAAGTAGCCCCAGTCAATAATGAAAACAACAGTTGTTTCTGTTGATTTATAATGAAACATAAAGCAACCCTAATTGCTTTACTACACATCTAACTGAAGTCCATCTGCTTCAAAGACACTTAGGAAGAAGGGCGATCCTTCCTGAGGGTTTGCCTTTCCCTCCTCAGCTCTAAAATGTTAAGGGGTGGGGGACTAGGAGCTTTCTCTTTCTTATCCTTGGCCAACATCATTTTCTTTCTTTGTCAGGGGATCATAATGGCATTCTCTTGGTCACAACTCTGGCCTTGCAAAGTTGGGCTTAACTTTCTTGATCTCTGCATGTATTTACAACAAAACAAACATGCTACGTTTGTAGAAATATGTCATCTGTTGCTTTTTGTTTGAGCTCAGCTGGGGAATAGGAAGCAAAATCAGGTTTTGAAGAAAAAACAACAGCGTCATTTGGACAGCTGCAGGCATGAATTTCTGAAGAGGACAGCTGGGTCAGGTTATGTCTCAGACTCTGAGCTTCTTTGCCCTCAAATAGAAGCCTAGCTATAAAGGAGGAGGGTCCGTGAGATGGGGCAGTATGGGGCTGCAGCCTAGTGTGTTGGTTGCTTAATTCATAGCATGTCCATGCTGCGTCAAAACCTATTACTTTCCCCAAGTTCAGATGGCAGGTTTTTAAAGCTATTTCTGGGTTTCCAAATGTCACCGCTGTCAGAGTGTTTCAAGCCACACAGGGATGGAAAATATTCTCCCCACACCCAACCCTGCAAACAGTGAATCCTTGCCTTGTGCCAGTTATAAGCATGCACAATAGCAATAAAGTGCTTAAACCATCTGATTTCTATCCCCTAAACAAGATCTGTCAACTCAGCATGGTTGGCATTTTTGATTGATATCAATTTACTTAAGTGCTATCTGCTTCTTTAAGGACTTTTACCACATTCAAATAGTATTTCTGGAGTCAGCTAAGTATGATATATGTTTATTTATTTTTTTAAAAGATTTTATTTATTTATTTGAGAGAGAGAGAGAGCATGAGAGAAGAGAAGGTCAGATGGAGAAGCACACTCCCCGCCGAGCTGGGAGCCCAGTGCGGGACTCAATCCCGGGACTCCACGATCATGATCTGAGCCAAAGGCAGTTGCTTAACCAACTGAGCCACCCAGGTGCCCAGTTTGTTAAACTTTTAACCACACACACACTCTCAACACACACAATATAATACACAGGCCACCCGTGTACTCACACCATACACTGCACATGCCCCCAACACACACCAACACCCCTCTCACCCACTACCTCCTCACATCAAACCTCTTAGGAAAGAGTTTCTTTCAGTGGCTCATTCACATGGCAGAAGGTTAAGCTGTTTATTCACTTTCTGCCCCCAGAGAATTTACAATTTAACTGATGAACTTTGAAATTTTAGGTGTCACAGCACTGGCAAGGAGTCTAGAAAGTCAATTGTTCCAAGTTCCTCTGAAGCTGTGTTATTCAGGCACCAATAGACCCTGTTACTTGCAAAGCCACTTTTGAGGGAGGTAGAAATCAAGGTAGAATGGAGCCCTCAAAACCCCTTTGTCCAGTGGATAGTTTTATATGAGGCGCTTCCTATTAACTCAGACTTGAGGAAAAGCCTTGAGGTGATACTGATCCCTTCTCAGAAGTAGAGCAGATGCTGTGGGTGCCTGCCACATCCCACACCCCTACCTCCTCAGTGCACAGCAGCTCAGTTTTCAGAGTACACCATCTGCATTTCTTTGCCCAAGGGCTTTCTCTGGACGAAGAAGGCCACTTTGCCCACCTTTGTGATGAGCTGCAAGTTCCCAGGAACTGACACCATCAAAAAGCAGCTCTCCATCTGTGACTGGTGGGACTTGGCTCCCTATCCTTTGCATGGGAAAATTCTTCTTCATGGTCTGCTTTGGGCTTCTAGAATTCTCCATAGGATCGATTCTACAGTGGTAACTGGCTTGATAACACACACCTTTTTGGGCATTTCTCCTCCTTCCCATCCCATCTCACTTTCCCATAACCCTGCCAATGTCTTCCAGGGTCACCCCGAGATAAACTACTTACACTGATAATCTCACTCAGGGTTAGCTTCTGGGGAAACCCATTGTAAGGCACGAAGAAAAGGGGGAGTTTTCTGCAACTACACATGAACAGAGGTCATTTTAGACAAAAGGGATCAGAGTCACAGATGCATTTGTAAGACTGTTCTGTTATCTCCATTTGATTTGCAAGGAAGCTTTGGGAAGTTGCCTCTCTGCTGGGGTGGGGACCAGAGTGACCATGCAAAGGGGGAGCAGATGCACTCAGCCTGCGGCCTCACACATCTGCTGGATGAGCAACAACTATAATTTTCCAGGAGGGAGACGATAAAAAAATTCCCATAAAACTTTTTATTGTATAAGTGACACTGGTTATTATAGTCAGCAATCAGAAAGCTACCCTGAGGATAGAGCTTCTCTGCAATTAATGTAGAGCAAATGGCTAGCCTGTCTCTCAAGTCTCTCAATGTAACATTGGAGATGCTAGGATTCATTCCAAAGGAGTTAAAGTATCAGCGAAAATACAAGAAAGATGTAGCAAATGTGTGTTTCAGGAAAGACAATAAAATAAAATCTAAGCATTTCAGAGCTCTTGGGGCAAATGGAATCCATGGGAATTGAAAAATAAAGGCTTGAAAAAAAAATAGGTTTTTTTTGTTTGTTTGTTTTTGTTTTTTTTAAGAGAGGACACGAAAGTCATGCTATTTCTCCATTTTATGAATGGAAGTTCTTCTGGACCCCAAACTACTGCTGAGCCTATTTCCAAGCATAGAATGTGTATTAGTTTTGGTGTTTTATAATCAGGTCTTCATCTAAAGATATATATATATATATATATATATATATATATATATATATATATAT